>NW_027466871.1:0-22500 GCF_046128005.1 Genypterus blacodes
CTGCGTTTGTCATTAGATGCATTTGCGTGGCGACTGTGGCAGCAGAAGCAGAGCTCATTTTCTGCATGGAACAAAGGGAAAAACAAAGAGGACAATCGTGGAATTGGCTTTGGAAAAAAAAGAAGGGACAACTGGGTGATGTATGGAACAACAGAGCGAGAGAGGGTGGTCACACACACACAAACACACACACACACACACAGAGGGAGAGAACAAGAGAGAGAGAGGGCAGCGGGGTCAGGGAGGAAATAACGGTGATGTTTCCTGCAGCATAAACGTTCAAGCTTGGCTAATATGGTGTGTGTATCTGTGTGTGTGTGTGTGAGGCACTGCCCTGTTACAAGTGAGTCATCATGCCAGTTATAACAAGAAACAGACTGCTGTCCATTTATATGAGGCAGGTGCGCGTGTGTGTTATACCACCCTGGTGGCCACAAAGCTCTTTTACATGCCAGAGAGAACATCAGCAGACACCACACACACACACACACACACACGCACGCACGCACAATCCTCAGCGGTGTGTTCTGAGTGTGAGCTGGCGGCGCCTAAATGAGAGAAAAGAAACTTCAGAGGTATAAGAAACACACACAAACACTTTGGACCCCCCGCTGAGACGGAATATGCAGCGTCAGCCTTCATCGCTCTGCCTTCCTTATATTATCCCCTCGTCTCTCGCCTCGCTCCCTTCCTCCACTTGTTTACTTTCTCCTCCACCTCCTCCCTCCCTCCCTCCCTCCCTCGCCCACTCCCTCCAGGCGTAATGGCAGAGCGGCCGCGGCGATGTCACGTCACCGTGTCTTCTCAGTCCAATTATCCTGTGAGATGTTTTTACGTCTCGCTGACTCCCTGCTCCCAGAGTCGTCCCTTACCCAGGCCTAAACGCACTATTTGAGCCAACGTGACACTGGGGCTGTATATCGTGAGATATTGCGCTTCTGTGTGTGAGTGTGTGTGTGTGTGTGTGTGTGTGTGTGTGTGTGTGTGTTTAAGCATTCTTTACATAACCACCAAGGCAGGACAGGCAGGCAAAACAGTGTGTGATTGTTGGCGGGGTGTGTGTTTCCATCTGTGTGTGTGTGTGTGTGTGTGTGTGTGTGTGTGTGTGTGTGTGTGTGTGTGTGTGTGTGTGTGTGTGTGTGTGTGTGTGTGTGTGTGTGTGTGTGACGAGGGGTCAAGTCTGCGGGGAGAGAAATGTTGAAGGAGACGAGAAGGTTCATCAATCCTTATGGTCTCAATTACGCCTCAATCCTGATCCTGAGGGTCTAAGGAGGCTTCAGGTCAGAGGAGATAAGGAGAGAGGTTTCATGTCTTTGGGTTTTGAGCCGGCGTCTGTCCCCATTCTGTCCCCGCATGTCTTCTTTGTCTGGTAAGAGCGAGGCGGTGAAGAGAGATGATGACCAGATGCAAGTAAGGAGAAAAAGAGAGGTGAACAATGGACGAACTACACAGAACAACAGCTTCCATCATCTAGTCATTGTCTAGTCGATAACCGCTTAGAATTCATTGAGAGACGGAGACGGAGTTGCTCCCACTAAAGACAGATTTGCCTGTTTTAAACTGAAACAATGGAGCTTTGATTTGTTGGCTGAAGCCTCCTGCTGAGTTTTCTTCTTAATTCACCATTTATGCTTCCTCGCCTTCTCTCCTCCGCCTTCCTTCCTCAAGCCGCTGACCCAGACACAGATTAAGGTCCAGCTTATTTCAGATTTATTTACAGTGCACTTTATCTTGGGTTTGTTTGGAATCTCCCGTCTCCTGCGGCGTCCCCGTTGTCCCGCCGTGTCTCTGACTGTGTTGCCGGCGTCTCATTCGCACGGACTTGATTACCTTCACTGAGTAAATGAGTTATCTCTTGAGTTTTCCGAGCTGTTTGTAATTGAATGGGAGTTAATGAGCCTGAGCGCTGAGCGAGTACCTTTAATCATGCGTGTTAAACAGCGATTTAACAATGGAAGCAGGAAAATGTATGAAATGTAAAATATGAGCAAGATATGAAGTCGTTGGTTGGGAAGTTTTGAAGCCTCAGTAGGATCCGGAAAAAGTGCCTGTTGGATATTTCCGGGCCTTTTCCCAATGTGGAACAGACTGGCCAGGTCACGATTCATACTGGAAAACCATGAAGATGATCTAGGAGCGAGGACAAGGATAACCGGAAGTCACAGGATTTACCGCTCCTTCCGAGTGTGGACATTCTGAACATGGCTGCTTCCTGATGTGGTTGGACTTCATCATCTTCACCATAAGATCCCAGCTGGGTTTTGGAGGACACTGAGGGCTCCAAACTGGCAACCTTCAAGTCCAAATCCCTCCCGCTTCTCTGGCCTGGTGTCAGTTCTCATGGCACATTGTCCCATTCTGCTCAATAATCATCGGGGATCATTATTCAGGAAGTGAAAATGTGATGAATAAGGCTTCATTCTGTGCCGTCCTGTCACAGGGAGTGGCGGTCATTAGCGGGAGATATTATTAGTCAGGCTATTAGCTTCGGTCAGAGCTTCGTGTCAGAGTGTGCTACAGTTACACACTGACTTTCTGTCTCCTCTTCCTCCTCTCTTCCTTCCCCTCTCTCCAACACATCTGCCCCCCTCGCTCACCCTCCTCCAGCTTATCCACTGATTCCCTACATTGCCTCATTTATGCCACTCTGTCTCTCACACACACACGCACGCACGCACTCTCTCACTTACTTGCAGTCTTGCTCTCACACACACACACAGTTCTCCCCGGTACAGACACACACCACCTGCCCACACCGCCGGTCCATCCAGTCCCATTTTCCATCAGTCCTCGCTCCACTTTCACACTCACGCGTCAAAGTGTTTCTCACCGTCAGTTCAACGATGGCGCCGACACGCGCCATTAACTAGATTGCGTTCGCCCCCCTTTCCACCCTCATCTACTCTTCCTCACTTATGCCACGTCTACACTAATGCAGACGAATGTGGAAACGCTGTCAGCGTGTCAGAGTCCACACTTTCAGATCTGAGCTATGAAACGCCAAAACTAAAGCAAAACCTCTGACTGACTTCTTAATTGATTGAATTTTATATCTAAATTAAATTCAGCACAACACACAGTTTAATCTATCAGGATGATGAAGAAGAGTCCAAAGGCTTATTTTCCAGGAGAGGCGGCGTGTTCCAGAGTGATGCAACAACAATATTCCAATAACTCACACAGATCTCAAAAAGTATCATTCCTCCTTTCACGCGTCTTTCTCTTCCTTCAAACAAACACAAACTCGCTCAACTCTGCCGACCCATAGTGACCCGAGCCGTCTTAAACAGCGTCGAGCCGCGGTGGTGTGTTGAGTGCGCGTTGCTGCTTTGCTCATCGGTTCGTAAAGAAGCGAGTTCCTGGGCTGGCACGGCACCAAGCCTTCTGTTGGTCTCTCTGCCAGTGCTGCGTTTGAAAGACCAGTTCCTATCTTCTGCTTTTATCCCTGGCACACCGGTCACTGATCACTCCGCAGTGCTGGACGCTTCTTGGCTGAGCTTGTCGGGCCGGGCCGTACACTGATATTGGCTGTATATTTATATATTTGTAATGCTGGAAAAAGCCGGAGATGTAACAATATTTTGTTTTTGTGTGTTTGCTTGACCCGACAGTGTTTTCCTCACAATGGCATAACTTAGCGCTGTGGTTTAAGCATTCACACACACAGATGATTAGCCGCCACATTCATCAATCAAGTTTTCTGTGTTTCTTCGGCGGAGCGCTCCGACGCACTGATTGTGTTATTTGCCACTTTACCATCTGGTATTTACTACATTCTAATGTGACTCAGTGTGGAGCGGCGCAGCAGTGAAGAAAGTGTGTGTGTGTACATGGTGCGTTCAGGGGATCTGCTGTGTGGAGATGGTCCGGGGCTGGAGACAGGCTGGTGTTCTAGCAGGGGAAAGCTGAGACGTTGGCGCTTCCATTTGCAGGCACTCAAATATTGAGTCAGTCTGTAATTTGTTTCCTTTTATTCACTTATTAAAGTCATAATGATTCATTCTTATTAACCTTTCATGTGAAGCAGTTGAGCACAGGAACAAGGCACTGAAAAATTCCAAGTCCATCAGCTTTTAATTGACGGAATTATAAAACAAGTCAGTTGTTAAAAACTTTAAATAATTGCTTACATTTACAGGCAAGCAGATATTTCGTCAATGCATATTTATTCTATTTAAGTACTTAAGGTATTTATGTATTTATGCAATCAGAGCAAATGGCTCAATCTGGCACATTTACACTGTTTAATAGCGTTTATTAATGTGCACTGTACCCATTTAAATAACCAAACTTAAACTTAATAGAGTCTTCTTTCCTGTCATCTTCTGTTTTATGTTGAAGAGAGAAGACAAAGATCTGAAGCAGAGCACTTCATGTGTCTCAGTTATTGATGTGACAAATAAAAGCAAAAGGGTCCTGACATTAAATGAAGCCATAAAACTGCAGTATTTTTGTGAAAATAGTAATAAAACTTATTGATATCAATGGAATATCACCAAATGACCTACACATATAGAGATATTGTTTTTAAGACAGTCAGTCAGTCCTAATTGGAGCATCAAACGGTACGATTCTCCAGAATACCTCAAGGCGTCTCTCCCTCAGCCTGTAGGCGGTGTGTGTCAGTCTGTCTGTGCCAGAGGTGTGTGTGTGTGTGCCTGTGTGTGTGTGTGTGTGTGTGTGTGTGTGTTTTTCTCCTACTGTTCGCCATGACTGATGGTGGAGGCGCAGCTGATCGCGCATCAAACATGATTTTTGGGCTTTGTTATGCAGAACAACAAGAGGGAATCACATAATACAACTGATCTTTGCAGCATTTGTACAGAAGCTGAGAACCGCCAACAGCCAAACACCACACAAGTAACCCAGTATGTGTTCAAATAAAAATGCCACAAACATCTTCCAGCCAGTAAATTCTCCAACCAGACGCTGTCCCGCCCCACACTGGGACCTTCCCCACTACAAATCAGTCAGATCAGACTTCCACTTCCTGCTCTTCACTCTGTAATTGGTCGTGCCGACACAGTTGCGGCCACCCGAGCGTGCATTTCCGTGGCGTTTCGGTCAGTTAGGTATGAGAAACGGGTGCGGAGAATGCGTAATACAGTGCTCAAAGAAACAAATACAACAATAAAGAGGGGGAAATGCAATGTTTAGAATGTGTTTTAATCTAATCTAGACTGCAATGCTTTTGTTGGTGATAGACAACAGTTTGGCCCCTCGGATGAATCAGCTTTGCTTTTGTGTTTGTGGAAATGACACAGCTGTGGCGGGGCAGATATCATCCCCTCTAATGTCGCAGTAGCTCCGAGCGCAAATGCAAACAAGGAACAGAAAAGACAACATCGTCCCTCCCAACCCCGCATTGTTCCAGAAAGCCTGAGGTCCAAACAGAGCTGGGTCGCGGCTGTGGAGGCTGCCGGTTATATGTGAGGTTGTGGAATCTCGTTAATGTAGATGGAAGAAGCGAGAACATGAAAAAAAGAATATTTTCAAATGTTTCTTTGTGAAAGTGGATGTGGCCCAACTCTCCATTCATCACACAATTGTCACACTCTGCCTCCTCTTTATTCCTCACTAACAACCTCCTCGCCCGTCCCTCCATCTTTTACAAATTCCCTCATTTCTTCCCAATCATCTTATCGCTCCTCTTATCAGTCCTCCATTGTGGAGATGTGACCTCCCAAAGGAGAGGTTGAGGGAGAGCGAGCGAGGCAGGGAGGTGGAGGGAGCTGCAGAGGATACGGTTTCGATTTCACGGCAGACAAATAGGCTGACTTTACTTAGGTAACCTCTGTAAATGGGTTTTCGATCTCTAATTCTCAACAGATCCCTATAAACTATTACATGAGAACACACGTGAGGGGGAGGACAAAGAGGGAGGGGGAGAGAGAGAGAGAGAGAGAAAGAGAGAGACGCTGGATTTCTACAAGGGTTCTCTGTGTAGTCAATGAGTCAGACTCTGCAGACACATCTACATTTAAACACAGATGCACACATATGGATGTCGCCCACGCTGAGTATGCTCGGGGGGCTCACCCGTATTGCTCTCCATCTGTTAGTTTGCTCACTCTGCTTAATGCTGATGGGCAAAGATCCATCTCAGCGCTCTCTCTCTCTCTCTTTAAGTTATTATTTAAGAGTTCAGATACCGGTGACACAGCACTTACATTACATTTCCCCGCTTCTTATTCAACACGAAACGTCCAACCCAGCGGGCCAGGGAAGGGTGCGGCAGGTGCGGGGGCTGACTGACGAGTCGGGTCTGAGACGGAACGTCACAACTGTGCAGACCGGGAGAAGTCGGGGGGACGTGAGATCTGCTGCGATCTGGGGATTTTTAAAACCTCAAAGGACGACGGGCTTCTGTCTTGCAGTCTGACCTTTGCATAATTGAAGGCAGAAACAGAGAGATGAAGCTTCACAGGCCGGATGCCTTGTTGGTAACAGAAGCAGAATTACTTTCGAGGCAATGACTTACTTTTAGGGATTTGCATCAAATTTTTCCAAGACTTTCCAGCGCAAAGAACTAAAAACTCCTTCAGCACATTCCTTTTCATTCATGTTCAAGTTTGCACTGCATTTGAGGCACCATTAAGGCTGGAATGAGAGAATATTAGATCGAACTGCTGCCACTGCAGGCCTGCCTACTAATTTGCCCCCCCCCCCCACTTAGGGCGGAGGCGTACCTCATGAATATTCATCGCTTGTAGCCAATAAGGTGAAGTTAAGAAACCCCACAAATACTGACAGTGTATACTTGTTTAGGATAAGAGTAGAGTTATGTTGCCTGATCTAACAACTATACAACCTGAATCCTACAAAAGCCACAAGTACGACAATTCTCTCACTCGATAGCGATTTAGCCATCACCAGAAAAAAACCCGGCAAGCAGAGGTTGAAAGAAGTTGAATGAGAGGACGGAAAGAGCCGAAATTCAAGAGACCAACACAAAGGACGTCTGCTAAGTGTTCCCATCTGTTTGTCTTCTTGAGTACTTAACGGCACTGAAACATTGAGAGCAAATGAAGTTAACTTCCAGTCTTATTTATCTTGCCATCACTCGCCCACTCTCTCACTTTGCCCTCACAGTCTCTTTATCTGTTTACTACTGCAGACTCCACCCCCCGATAGTTTCTGGGCCATTAGAAAGTAGTACCTGGGGAGCGGGGCCTGTTTCTGGAGCCAGGAACTATGGTCCAAGAACTAAATTTAGATGCTAGATCTCGCGATTGAAATGCAGTTAAATTTTCCCCTGAGTCCCTGGAACGGCTCCGGATTTTCTCGATTGTGTGAAAGGGTCACTTGGTACTTTCCCAGAAAAGGGATATTAGTACTATTACTGCAGTATACTGTAGTAGTTCTGTCAAAATGTTTGACTTTTATCCACGAACCAAGAAAACATCACCACGTGTAGAAATATTACTTTAGTATTCTGAAATGTATTTGCTTGGACAACACTTTATTTACACTCCTACACACTCTACACACACTCCAGTGAGGATTCTTATTCCTATTGCTATTTCAAACAGGGTGAAGATTAGAACAATAAAGTTAGAAACTGCGACTACAAACGTATTAAAAACTACGGTTGAAGAAATGACTGAACTGTTTTTGTGCCGCCACTGTGCTCTTTTAGTACTCTAAGGTGTTGCCGAGCGATACATTACCCCCAAACTTACCACGCATCAACATAAACCTCCAGCACGGACGCATCTCTAATCCACTTCCTCCCATTTCATCCAGAATCTCCCCTTGGCTCTCTCTCAGGCGGTGAATCCCGGTGACATATCATCACAGCGCTTCTACCCTCTGCTCCTGATAAGCCTGATCTGTGATTCGGTTAATTCCGTCCCCGTCCAAATTGGGTGTACGTGCAGCTTGTTTGAAAAGTAATTCTCCTCCGCCGTATTTAATTGTTTTATTGTGTCATTACTTCATGTTGCCGGAGCATTAACGCGCGGAGCATTCCACCATGCCTATTAAACTGTAATGGCCCCTACAAAGCAATATACGTCGCGATCAGACGTACACACCCGCGCGCAAACACCATCAAACGTACACACACTATTAAGCGCCAATGGTGCCAGAGAGTGATATGAGGCAATATTGCGGGCAAGGCAATCTGATGAAGTGTGCAGAAAGAGTCATTAGCCGAGTCCTCGTCCCTGTTCAGTTTGCCACGCACTTAACATCTTAACGAAGAAGTCGTGTTGCCTTCACACTGCGAGGAGGTTATAATCACTCACTGAGATACTACAACAGACACACGCTCGCACACGCACGCACGCACGCACGCACGCACGCACGCACGCACGCACGCGCGCTCTCACTCCATCAGTCATCCTTGCACCTTCTGACACCAACACACAAATAGACGCTTCCTCGTTTTCTTCCGTGGCTCAGTGTGCAGAGAGCCGGCGAATATGTGCATACATTAAGGGGCGAGCGTGAGAGCGAACACGCGGGCAGGAAAGTCTTAAATGTTTTTTTTCCGAGTGAGAGAGGGAGTAATAAGATGAGTGGAGTGCGTTTGTCGGCTGAGAGAGGGATGATGGATTGTTGAGGAGAGGCAGGTGAAGCTGAATATCTCCCTATAGCTCCGGTCATAAAGCAAGAGAGCAGCCTCCTCTCTCCAACAACACAATGAGATCAAATAACCTCCAGTGCCTCTAAGCACAGGCGCACACACACACACGCACACATACACACCTACACACGCTAGGAGGTGAAAGCAGCATCATCATTGGCTGGCAAGGATATTCAGGCTTCGCTCTGTTTTGAAACATCCATCATATTCCTGAGCAGAGAGAGAGGCAATGAAAGCGAGAGAGGGGAGCACTCTTTGACACACACAACTTGCCACATCTCTCTTAAAAACACATATATACACACACACACACCCACACACACACACACGCTCATGCATGTCAGTGGGCACGCAGATAAATACAGGAGAATCTGTGAAGAATGGAGGTGAGAGGGGGTGAAGCAGAGAGAGACAAACCAAAGAGCAGAGAGAGGACAGTCACTGCTCAGGGGAGGGACTCTGCTGCCCTGGGAGGGATTAGAACCCAGGGTGGTGTGTGTGTGTGTGTGTGTGTGTGTGTGTGTGTGTGTGTGTGTGTGTGTGTATGTGTGAGAAAAAGAAAAGGACTGGGTTATCAATCTTACCGGATCGGATCGTTTTTTATATCTCCGTAACAATAAACCTGTGACTGAGGAATTTTACAACCAGCATCGGTCACAAAGTCGTGACACCACCACAATTCTGGAGGCCAAGGATTCCATTTTTTGTCTGGGCTAAACCGTCATTAACAGGCTTCTCTGACTTCTGTCTCCAGTGTGTGTGTGTGTGTGTGTGTCTGTGAACATGCGAGACTCCCCATTGCTATACAATGTGTGTGGAATTTCACGCTATAATCGGTTAGGGACCGGAACACATAAGCAAACAAAGCGATCCAACCCAACAACGCCCCCATCTCTGCGTGCAGGCACACAAACACACACACACACAGCTTATGGTTCACACGTACATGCATCACGCCGCACTCGCACGGACCTGACAGGCTGCAGAGGTGTAGTCGGCTTTGAGATTGTGCACTTTGCCCTCGTCTGCAGATGGCCAATTACATGATCGGATGTGGTCTACTCCACCGTGGCCACACACACACACACACACACACACACACACACACACACACACACACACACACACACACACACACACACACACACACACACACACACACACACACACACACACACACACACACACACACACACACACACACACACACACACACACACACACACACACACACACACACACACACACACACACACACACCGCTGCCTGCACTATGCCTAAATGCTCACTCTGTGGAGAATTCACACACACATACATACACGATGCCAAAATCATAAAAACATCCACCAGCATGATCCAAGGGGGGAATTTAGGATTAGGATGTCTGATGAAAACACACACACACACACACACACACATTGATATGGAAATCACACCAATCTACTACTTGCACAAATGGCTAAAAACAGTTACTTAGATGGCAAAATGCACATGCGCGCGCACACACACACACACACATACACAGACACACACACACACAGATATATGCATATGAATGGCGTGTGAGGAATGGGTCTCAGAGCTTGGGTAGTGCCTATCAAAGGCCCGGTCTCTCCCAGAGACCAGTCGAGGCCCAGCGTTACACACTTAGCATTAGAATACATCAATGGCTGAGGAATGGAGGCACGCAGCCTTTCATACTCCAACACCAAACCTTCAGCCTCTATCTCTCCCCCCCTTTCACTCGCTTTCTCCGGCCCATCCCAGCCCTCCACCCCCACTGTTAGCCCGCTCCTATTATCTCCTGCTCTTCTTATTCCCACCCACCCCACCCCATCCCTCCATCTTAAGACCCTGACCCCCCCCCCCAGACGGAAGCCTTTTTAACCGTGACCAGAACTCCGAGCTGCATGGACCGTGACCACACAGCCATACAACACCAGATAGACCGTGTGTGTGTGTGTGTGTGTGTGTGTGTGTGTGTGTGTGTGTGTGTGTGTGTGTGTGTGTGTGTGTGTGTGCGTGTGTGTGTGACTGACTGACATAAAATAGTCATAGTTAGGCCTGCCACTGTGCAGTCACCCTCAGTGTTGGCAGTGTTGAGGTCTCTGAACAGCCTGCTTCAAATCCTGTGCAGCTGTGTGAGATTTGCTGTCTGGCCATCAGCATATACACACACACACACACACACGCACACACCCTTCACTGATTAACTGACAAACTCTACTTAATGGAATCAAACTTGGCCCATCAACTGTGTGTCAGTGCATGTATTTGCTTGAGTGTGTGTGTGTGAGTGTGTGTGTGTGTGTGTGTTTTGTGCCATCACTTGTCTGTCGATACGCAGAGACAGCGCTCAGCTCAGAGACTAGTGAGGGAGGCGAGAAAAACAAGCCAGCTCTCCTCTTCTCTCTAATTACAAATGACAAATCAGCTACCAAGAGTCGTCCTGGCACCTGACGGGGCACGATAACCTCCCGGCTCCCTGCCCATACACAGCGACAGGCTGGAGGCCGCCCGTGTGTGTGCGTGTGTGTGTGAGCCCGCTGACTGACAGATTAAAAACAAGAACAGCAAATCAAATGGTGTCCTGCCCTACGGCTCTGATTTCCAACGACAGAGCAAGAAGTCCAGTGCCGACACCTCACCTGTCCTCCTCATCCTCATCCTCCGCTCTTTATTACGCCTCTCCTGTCTCGCTCTCTCTCTCCTCTCCATCCCTCAACAGCCATCGATTTCCTCCTTCCTGGCTCCCGCGCCTCGTCCCTTCTGAAGCGTTTAAAAACCACACAACTTTCCAGATCATCCATTTCCTCCCCATTGCGTAATAATCGGGTTAACATTGCATTGCGGCTCGCACTCTACGGGCTAATATCTGTAATTGCATTGTAATGATATCAAAGAGGCCATCTCCCTCCAGTGTCATGTGATATTGCCTCTTCTATCCTCAGGTTGTCTCCTCCCTCACACACCCCGAGGCCTCTGAAGGAAGGTGCTTCTATCTTAAAAAGGAGGTTGTAGTGGAATATAAATGTGCGACAAATAAGAGTAGGGCAGGGAGAACGGCACACACACACACACACAGGTCTGAATGCACTGCCAGACATGGGTTCACGCTACAGGAGTGAGCTTACACTTCTTCCCATTCACACTCGGCATTGACTCCCTGGCTGAATAGCCTCCCTCGCCAAGACACAGGCAGCGACGCTTACCCGGGAGGCACAGGCGCTATCGCGAGCCGGCCCGCTCGGCGGCTGCGGCGGCGGGAATAGCCGAGGCGGTATTGATATGGTAATGGCGGGGAGCGTTTCGGGAGCCAAAGACTGGGGGCCGCGGGCGCCCTGTGATCCTCCGAGCCCAGAAAGGACACGTCTCCAGGGGCATTGTGATTTCCCCCGGTCAAGGCCCTGAGTGATCAGGATAAGCCCGTCCACTCTGCTTTAGTGCTGTCACTCACACGCTATTGTAGTCATGTGAACGGCAATTTTCATCACAATTGACCTCGGTTTTGGCAGTGCTTTTCCTCTCTCTCTCCCTCCCTCCCTCCCTCCATCAATGACCCCCCCTCCTCGTCCGTCTGGTTGTGCGCTTCCCTGACGCCTGACGGCGGCGTTCAACCCGTATTCTGCATTGCGATCCGCTCCCATCTGCTTTGATGATCCGAGTGGATAGTAGAGGGGAGAGTGTAGCGGGTGACGCAACACGCTCGTTCACATTTACTATTCACCTCATGGGGCGAAGGAGAAGAGGAGAGACTGCGCGCCTGTGTGGCATGAGTGGCAATTTACAATACACACAGCGAGTGGGTGGATGGATGTCATCAGTCTGTGTATTATTGAATCGCTGTTGAGCGCACATACATAGTGTACAGTGTGTGTGTGTGTTTCTCCATATGTGTGTGTGTGTGTGAGAGTTCTCTTGTTGCCCCACTTTATTTGATCAGGCCTGCAGGAAAATAACAATATACTCCCTTGAGGAATCTGTGGGAGGTAATGACAGAGATTGTCCCTGTGAAACGAGTTTTACCCCCCCCCACACACACACACACACACCATGCATGTGTGTGTGCGTATGTGTGTGTAGAAGTCAGTGAGGTAAGGTGAGATGTATGCATATGTATGGAGTTAATACATGTAGGTAATGTATGTGGGTGGCGTGCTTGTAGGCTGTGGGGCACTCTCTCTCTCTCACACACACACACACACACACACACACACACACACACACACACACACACACACACACACACACACACACACACACACACACACACACACAAACACACACCACGCATGGATGGGAGGAGAGCTTGCCTCGCTGCTCCATCAACACAACACATCCTATTTCACTGCATCTCCTCCCACATCTCCTTCTCCCCCTCCACCACCTTTATTTCTCTCCCTCCCGGGATGTGACACAGAATTCTTTTTAACTGCAGTACATTCATTACAACAACCCTGCAACCCCCACATTCTCCACACACACACACACACACACACACCCTCTTTCTGGGGACGCGACTGAAACTAAACTGGCATCCACGTCCGATCCTGGATTTGGCGATCCAGTGGTGGAGTGAGGAGAGCGAGGTGGGCGAGAGAGGGGGAGAGATAGTAAATCCTCATTCATATGCCATGTTACTACGGTAGTGCTAATACATTCCAGCGCCTTGGAGTGTGTGAGCAGCGAGCGGAGCCTGCAGACAGCGTGGGCGTCAGTGCGAAGGCCAGAATCACCAGCACTCTGCCTCCATCCTCATCCTCTCTCTCTCTCTCATGCACCAAGACGCACACACAATCACAGCTGTCCCTCCTGCAAATGCACATTCACACGCATCTATCAAACCTCTACACCAAAGCTTGAAACAATGGAGGAATACACACACACAAGCGTAGAACCAGCGAAGAGCTGCAGAGTATATTGGTATTCAACACACCCACACACAAACTGGCCAAGATGTGAAGCCAAGCGCAGGAATCCCTCATAACACACACACACACACACACACACACACACACACACACACACACAAATGAGTGCCGGTTGTCTGTCTATGAGATTATAACAACGTAGAGGAGTGCGACGTACACTTAGAGCAAGAGCAAGAGCAACGTGGAGGAGCCAGCGGGAGGAACGGGAGGTGAGATGTTGGGGCAGAGGGAGAGGAAGAGGGAGAGGAAGAGGAGGGCAGAGCAGAGCAGATAGAGCGGCGGGAGGAGGAGCAGTGTCTGTGGGACGCCATCGATCCGGACAGAAATAGACAGCACGACTAAAACACAGCAGCGGTGATGAACCTGCACACATCTGAACACACACAACTACACACACTCACACCCGAACAGCAATGGCAGAAATGTGTTCAAATTAAAATCGAAATAATATAATATATAGAATAGTATAGTGGTCGAGCCCAACCCAATATAGTATACATGAACTTTCTGTATCATACATTTGCTTCACTCCTTCTGTCTTCTTTTGCATTGAAACTTTCATGATGCAGCTAATATTCATGAACTATAGTAGGATTTGTACATTTGCCGGTCCTGGACCTGGTCCCTGGTCCCTAGTCCCTAGTCCCTGTCCCACTGAAAAAGTTGTTTGCCGCAGTTTGTCCACAAAGCAAACAACAAGGAGCCGAGCGAGCCGAAGATGAGATCTGTCCCGTGCCGTGACAACACACAGGGGCGTGCTGGTGGCGGGCAGGATTTTCCAGAAGAAACTACACCGTTAGTCAAAAAGAAATGTTTAGAAATATTGAGACTGATAAGAGCGATCAGAGAGAATGAGTCCAACAAATCATTCAATCAAAGGAAGGGTGAGAGTTTCAGTAGTTTGCGCACATTTTAAAATGTTTTGCTTCGGGTCCTGTTCTTTTCTTCTTCTTCTATTCCTTTGGTTGTCACGCCTACCTTGTCCTGCTGTGCACTCGGCTGCAGCGTGTGTATGGAGAAGTCAAGGAACGCTCCCGCACTTGGCACCATTCCTGCTTTGCTCTCCTATGCGTCTGTGGAAATGCCTCACTCCTCTCTTTCCTTCCATCATTCCAACATGAGTTAGCTTATCAATGTCAGGCTGAACTTGAGAGGGTTTGCACAGGAACACAAGCAGGAGTAACATGTGATTGTTGGCAAGTATCAGACTTGGAGCCCCGTGCAATCAATGGCAGCTTCAAGAAACCGACAAATCAACACACACACACAATCATCAACACAGTAACTCCAGCAACAATGACCAATGACTCTCAAGCCGTTCTAGACTAGTCTAGTCTACTGGGGGAGGGGGGGCACATGCATTCTGTGCCATTGCTGTAATGGTTATGTGCGACATTATGAGTGCTTGATGGATAGGTTGGTTTCCCCCGACAACAGAGGAGTTGACAGTCCCGTTTTTACCGACTTCCCTGCGGTTGCCATGGAGGGGCGATTGCTGGCCTCGTGAACACGTCTCCATCCTCTGCCTGGCCTGGCCGGGCCTGATTAAAACCCTCTGCTGAAACAAGGTCATAATTCACTTAGCCATTTCCCAATTTCCGCATAATTACCCTCCTGCTTTGCGAACACTGGCGCGCAAACGCACACACACACACACACACACACGCACGCACCCGCGCGCGCATTCGCACCAGCGCCCCGACACAAACACATTTCCTCTCTGATTTGTGTCATTACGCAGAGAGGAGAGTGGTTAAAAGGTTTCAGAGTTGGCCTCTTAGTGACAGCTTAAATGGATAAAACCTCAATTAAAGCCTCGCTCTCGCTCTCTCTCTCTGCATGTGTGTGTGTGTGTGTGTGTGTGTGTGTGTGTGTGTGTGTGTGTGTGTATGGATGGAATAAGCATAATTCTGTGTCCTGTCCTCTATTGAAGCCAGAGCGAAACCCCCCTCTGCTTTATCAAACTGTCACAATCAAGACATTCTCATATTTCTCCATAATTGTTCCTTATGAAAACCAGTTACAGAGGAGCCATTCCAGACTTCCACATCATCAGAGCAGGGGAGAGAAAGAAAGAAGGAAAGAAAGAGAGAAAGACCCTCTCTCACTCTCTCTGATCTCCTTTGTGCTCTCACTGCTGCACATCTCAAGTTGTTTACGTCTTGTTTCAACCCGCCATTATATCCAAAGCTACACCTCAACAACACGCATCTTTTCTGCCCGCTGAGCATCCACAATGGTCACTTCTTCTCTCCTCTCGCCCGCCCTGCTGCTGGTCTGCGGCGACGGCGGAGCGACAGTTGAAACGCGGCGTGTGTGCGTGTTTTCACGGGCAAAACACATCTGCACGCTCACATGCGACTGCATTGTCTTTACGTGGAGGATTCCTAATTGCGGTGTCTGTAGAGTTTATTAACGCGTGGCCACTCTCCTCTGTGTGGTGATCAGACTCAGCATATGGCCCCAGACTGCCGGTGTGCCGCTATCATTAGGCACGTCACACACACGCACACACACACACACACCATATGTGCATTAGAGGTGTGTGTGTGTGTGTGTGTGCTGGCGTGTGTGTGTAGGAGCTGACAGTCTACATTATTAGTGCCCCCCTGAATGCCCCCAGAGTGCTTGCGTGGCGACGCATGCAGAACAGAAAACACACACACACACACGCACACACACGCACCACAAACACATAAAGGGCTTTGCAACAGCTTGTAAACATCGCAGTCTTGTTATTAGCACCTGATTACCCTGCTGGAGCCGCGGCTTTGGCTCAGAGACTCGTGTTCATATCAACAACGACATCCATCGTGTGTATGCAAGCGCGCGAGTGTGTTACCTGTTGTGTGTTTCACCTCTCAGCCCCATCTCAGTGGGATTTGCTCTCTGTGGACAATTTGCTCGAATTTAACACATGGGTGGGAAAGATAAACTCTTGTGCCGCTTCGCATTTTGCCAAAAAATGGGCGGACGGCGAGGGAAGGTGGTCGCTCAATATTCTGTCTCCATTTCTGGACCTCACATTTCTCCTTCCCTAGACCTTATACGAATTGTGCTTAACTTAAACCTCATATAGGGACATTATGGGTTTGCTAGAAAACACGGCATCTATAAAACATCATAATCCCAAACAGGAAGGAGAGATTAAAAATGCATACAGAATAAATGTCAGGGTCTCAGGAGGACACGGCCCCGCTCGCTATCTCAACGTGACTTTGGAGAATTCGCGATTTCAGATGCGATGAAGACCACTTTGTTATGCGAGCGCACTGCCGCGTGTCTCCTGTGGCGGCAGTTAATTTAATTTGTGCGCCTCCTCTCTTTCCTATGTTTCCTTTCTCCCTCTGCCAGTCCCTTCCACACACAGACTCAAATCTGGAAGATACAGAACAAGCCAACGCTGAAATGTAAAATGGGTCTCTGTTCTCTCTCTCTCACACACTCATGTATAAACTATAGTGTCCTTCGGTTTTGTACGCTTCCTTCCTCCTTAGTCCTCCGTATCGGCTGCTGAACCTCGGGTGGGAGAGAAAGACGACGCGGCGGGGAAGCGCAGAGGACGGGTGGTCATTCTATCATCGGCCGACCACAGCAGAGCTGTGTCCCATTTCTGCGCCGCGCCCGCAGGGAGATGCAGCGGCCCAAACATGTTGCATTTGTCATATTAACTCAAAGTTAATTACCGGGATGGTGCCAACAAACCAGTGGGAAACCAGTGAGGTTTCCATCATGGGGGCGCTGAAAGCAAACAGCCGTGTTTGGGTTACAGACAAATGGGAGAGGGGATGTAAACTATAGGTAAAATGCAATGACATCAACTGGGACCTTGTTCTACTGCTGACTGTATAAACGACTGACCGGAGCACAATGGGTATATGGAGGATTGGTCCTTAGTGACACACACACAAACGCAGACTTTGGTGGAGCCTGTAGAGACACACACACACACAGCTATAGAAGGTCGCTCATTCCCCATTCACAGTTTTGGGTCCTTTAGACGCCTTTGCAAACTGACCACAGGGGAAGGGGAAGGAAAGTAGAGGAGAGGAGAGGAGAGGAGGAGATAGGAGAGGAGGAGATGGAGACACTGGCAACCTTTAGTCCGACTTAATTTAACAGGGAACAAAGTCCCACAACATTCACATTAAACCCCATCGCTCTCAAAGAGCCACCGGGCTGAGCGTGCTCTCTGTGGGAGGATGAGAGGAGAGGTGGAGCACACACACACACACACACACACACACACACACACACACACACACACACACACACACACACACACACACACACACACACACACACACACACACACACACACACACACACACACACACACACACACACACACACACACTTCTGAAATCCAGCTTATCCCCAAAGACAAAAGGAGAGGACGAGAGAATGATTCATTTCTTCTCCTCCCTCCTCATGTCTCTTATTCCTGAGCTTACCTACCAGACGATATCTGTCCAATCAGGGAAAATGTATTGACTATGTGCACACACACGCACACACGCACACACGCACGCACGCACGCGCACACACACACACACATTGAGAGAGAGCAACAGTAGAGACAGAGAGAGAGGACCAGTGAATCTTATTATGCAAACAGTAGTCATCCATCACACAGGTGTTCCCTATTGCTTTTAATTAATGATGTCTGTGTGTGAGGGGCTGGGCTGCACTCACACACACACACACACACGTACACACACACACAGTTACACAAGGATAATCCATTCACCCATACATACACTATGTGGCCTTATTACTTGTTACTAATGAATGGTCTGATCACTTTGTCTACATAACTGTTCTACTGTTATGATGATCGCTGAGCCTTTGTGTGAGGTTTTGCTTTGGTGTGTGTGTGTGTGTGTGTGTGTGTGAGTGTGATAGCGGATGAGTAATTCTGTGCTTTGTGCAGATATTCATAAATGTAAATGCTGTTGTCCTAAGTGGGTCTGAGGAGACAGATGACGGCTGATTGGCCTGCTGCTTCATCCTCTCTCTCTCTCTCTCTCTCTCTCTCTCTCTCTCTCTCTCTCTCTCTCTCTCTCTCTCTCTCTCTCTCTCTCTCTCTCTCTCTCTCTCTCTCCTCTCTCTCTCTCTCTCTCTCTCTCTCTCTCTCTCTCCTCTCTCTCTCTCTCTCTCTCTCTCTCTCTCTCTCTCTCTCTCTCTCTCTCTCTCTCTCTCTCTCTCTCTCTGCCCAAAGATGATTATCAATATTATCATGACCCTCCTTCCCCTTCCCCCCGCTCCATTATAATGCAACACAACAGCCATGTGTGTTCTCACTGACCTCTCTCTCTCTCTATCCCTCTCTATCTCTCTCTCGATCTCTCACACACATACTGAAATTATTTCTCCTCTACCCTGCATGATGCGTGCAAGTTCCACCTCTGCATCGATTACACCTCACACACACACACACACACACACACACGTATTTATAAGGAGCAATTCTGCTGGTAATCACTGGCTTCACACCGCTTGTATATATTGGGGTGACAGTGTCAAACATGTCGGCACACACACACACACACACACACACACAAACATACTGTCTTCAGTTAGCCATGTGTGTTTATTCATTCACAACCAAGACACGTCCTTAATACACAGAAGTATGGAACCAGTAAACTGCTGCATATTTAACGACACAAGTATACACACCTTCCCGCGTGCGCACACACACACACACACACACACACACACACACACACACACACACACACACACACACACACACACACACACACACACACACACACACACACACACACACACACACACACACACACACACACACACACACACACACACACACACACACACACACACACTCATTAATTGCCAGGTGGTGGGAGATAATGTGTGATTTAACGGACTGATGGATTTGTTTTTGTTTCGGTCACCCGTCAATGAACAGAGACATCTGTACCACGACAAACACACATTCACTTCTCACGCACACACACACGCACACACAAACGTACACATTTAGACCCACACTCACGCCCAGGGATATTTGTGACAAGTGAGTGAAGCAAAGTGGCCGCGGCTTTTGCAAAACGCAAAACTAGAAAACGATCCGTCTTCCCGAAGCGAGGAAAGTGTGCGTTGTCGGTGTGTTTGTGTGTGCATGCGTACGTATGTGCACCGATGCGAACAACGTGCGTGTGTGTGTGTGTGTGTGAGTGTGTGAGGCAGTTAATCCTTGCCACAGTCTGAGCCTGTCTCGTGTAGTTGATGAGTGGCTGGAGGTCAGAAGCTGGTTGAGAAACTGCAGGGTCCTCAGGCTTTACAATGTGTTTACCACTGAAACTGACAGCTACACTACAGCTTATTATTGGCCTTCTAAACCTCCTCACAACACTGCGAGTTAGAGAAACTCTGGAGAGGCTGATTGCCAACGGCTAGAGACGCACAGCCCGGCTCTCCGAATGCTGGATGTTGTCGATTTCAGAAGAGATTAATAAAGAATTCTAGAAATAGGAGGATTTAAAAAACAGGCCGACGAATCTCCTGTCTTATGGTCTTCTGTGTGCCGCCGCTGCCCTGTGGCCCTTTTGTCACCTAATTCACAAACTAGGTTGATTTGGGAAAGTTATCACAACTCGCTGCTCTTACACTGTCATTGTGTATGCATGGGCTGAGAGAGAGAGAGAGAGAGAGAGAGAGAGAGAGAGAGAGAAAGGAGGAGGATCAGGGATGAGGCAGGTCCACTGAGATGCTGTGTTCTTTAATTAACCACCGTCTTTTATAAGGGACACACACACCAAGACGCACACTGCAGGGGCAAGGAATGTTCCACCGGCGAGAAAGAAGAAACACCATTGGAAGTGAGCGAGTGAGTGTGTGTGTGTGTGTGTGTGTGTGTGTGTGTGTGTGTGTGTGTGTGTGTGTGTGTGTGTGTGTGTGTTGTGTGTTGTGTGTTGTGTGTTGTGTGTTGTTTGTGTGTAGAAAGAGTGAGACAGAGAGAGAGCGTGAGAGAGAGAGAGAGCGTGAGGAGGGATGCGTTGGGAGACTGCGGGACTCTGCAGCACTCGGGTTTTGGACAGTGGGGTTAAAGGTTACGCTTCTCCGTGCTGCCTGTGTTTTCCCTCTGCTTAGTTTCACGGAGCGACCGCAGCTTTGTTTAAACTTCAGTGCAGCTTCACAGAACATCTCATCCCAACACAAAGTACGGAAACATACCAGGTGGCAAAGTGCAACGGATTATTATTTAGCACGTTTTGACCAGAATTGAAATGTGTGTGACGCTTCACTTCACTTCCGTTTCCATCTTTCTTTTAAGCGCTTTTTTCCGTCTTTTCACTACGCCGACATTTATCCCTGATGTGGGAACTCAACGAGACATTTCGGGACATTTCGTTAGCATTTACAACCAAATTGCGCAATAAAACGGGAAAGATTTTAGGGACTGAAAATGAGTCCGATACATTTTAACATTTGGACAAATCTAAAATATGACTCCATGTTTCCGCAATTAGTTTCTCTAAAAATATGAAAATAGTTTCCTCACATTCAGGAAAAAAAATGTATTTATCACATTGTAGCATAACAAATGACCTTGTATTCGATATATTTCTCCCTTGATGTGGTGTTACATGTTATGCAAATTTGTTAAGGAGCATAAATTCACTCGCCTCTCACTTTGATTTCACACTTTAAACTAAAACCACGGGTACAGAGTTACCATCAGGCAAAAATATAATCCATCCACTCCTTGCAAAAACACGTCTGGGGTTATTTACGTCTTTAATAAACGCGGCTGGGAAAAAATGCCAGTTGCTGTGTATCGTTGCTGTTCATTTTGGGAGCGGAGTAAATACTGCTGAAGAGGTAAACACTACAGACTGAGACGTTCAGAGGACAATAGACGCTTAGTAGCCAAAACACTGGATGCAAAGCTTTCCTGCTGTTAGGATCCAGTGCAAGATGGAGAACAAAATGCTTAAAAGATTACACACACACTCCTGTGCAAATCTTGGTCCAAAAATGTGTCTGGATAGTCACGTTATTATATCAGAAAAGGTCAAATAGATCATAGAACCTGCTAAGACCGTTTGGTCACACGAAGACTTTAAAGTCACCCACTGTGGCCTTTAGTTTGAAAACAACTAAATGTTATCGACGAGTGTGTGAGTAGGGTTAGATGAAGTGTTCAGATGACAATATGTTGAAACACAGCTGATACAAGAGAACAGATTTCAGTGCCAATGTAGCAACAGCAGAGCGCTAAGCCGACAGTGTGTAGCTGCATACTGACACGACATTCTTAAGACTCCAGCAGCAGCAGCAGCAGCAGCATGCACTCACGAGGACAGTATCAAAAAGGAAAGAGAGAAAAACCTTTTCACTCGGATCGAGATAGGAGCAAAGAGCGAGGGATTAGGAGGATAACAAAAAGGCCAACGGACTGAGTGTAAACAAGAAAGGGAGGGATAGAGAGAGAGAGAGGGAGAGGGCAAGTTGGAGAGGGGGCGAGAAGGAGAGATTGAATGGTGACACTGCTTCAACACAATGGGGTCAGGATGAAGAAGTGCTCCTTAATTGAACCAGATAGAGGAGAAGAGAGAGAGAGGAGCAAAAGAATCACAAGCGGTTCTGATATTTCTGATTTCAGGCAATTGTTTCTGGGGGGGGGGGGGGGGGGATTTTTAAATGATCAAATAAAGAGTGATGTGCACAAAACCAGGACAAATTGGGCAAAAGGGAAAGACCAGTGGAGACACCTTTACTTCTGACATTCCTAAAAAAAAGCTTTGCCATGCAGGAAGGAGCTCCTGCAGCCGGAGAGAAGAACCATTTCAATGCAATCACTGCAGATTGGGAAAGTTAGACCCACATACATGAAAAACTCAACAAGGGAACCAATTGGAGTGTCCAAACACAGCGAAATGAACAAGTGTGGAATAGAGAGATCAAAGGAAGGAAACACACGCATACAAAGAGAGAGAGAGAGTG
>NW_027466871.1:27500-37500 GCF_046128005.1 Genypterus blacodes
GAGACCGAACACAAGGCAGGGCGAGGAAAATGGAGGGACTGATAAAGACAAATACAATCGTTTTGTGTGTGTGTGTGTGTTGTGTGTGTTGTGCATGCATGCATGTGTGTGTGAGCCTGTGTGTGTTTGTGTTGTTTGGAGACAGGGGAAGATGAGAGAAAGGAAGAGCGGGTGACAGGAATATGAAGAAGAGTTGCTTTTGGCTGGAGACAAACACACACACACACACACACACACACACACACACACACACACACTAATGTTGCTTTTTTAAATTACTCCCATGTGGAGGAGATGGAGGGGAATTTGGTGATGTTGAAAATATCACACTGCAGAACATGTTTCATCACACACACACACACACACACTACCCCGCCTCCTCCTCCTCTTCCTCTTTGATCTCCCTCCTCACTGATCTCCTCTCCCTCCATGTCAAATATTTGGGCTGCGTTTGGCAGGTTTGATGAAAATTACCGAGGAGAAATGATCGTATTCATTTAACTTCCACATCATAAGTCAGCATCGGCGAGGGCGATCGCACGATTCCACCAGGAGAAGAAGAAGAAGAAGAAGAAGAGCGACACAGATCCATACAGTAGAATCTGCTGAGTTTACCGTTCGAGAGATGTCTAATCTCCTTCGATTGATTTCTGAAGAAAGACCCAAAGTCAGAACATGAAGTATTTTAATTAGCAGATTTACCAGAATGTGTGAGAAAGACTAAAAACAGATTAAATAGACGTTGCACCGCACAACTTTCACACACTCCAGATGATGAGTCAACACTTGCTTCTCCTTCCATCAGACACTCCCTTCCTCTTCTTCTTTCTCTTCGTCTTCTTTTTTTCAGGCGATGTTTTACGTCTCTGTTTTTGGAAGGAATAAATGTATTTTTTAATTAGTTGAGACTGTGCTGTGCTGCAGGGAGCGTTAATCTCTGACAAACCCTGAGAGGCCTATCAATTTAACAATAGGATTGACAGAAATATCTCACCGACATTACACACACACACACAGACACGCACGCACGTACGCACGCGTCCCACGTAGGGAACGACACACAATAGTGCCTCTCTCTTTTCTCGCCCTCCTCTCTCTTTCAATATCACACTCGCGCACAAAGACCTGTATTCACTTACTCTGCATTTTTTTCCACCCAAAGATCTTGACATAAATCAGATAGAGCACATCAGGGAGGAGAGAGATGGGTTTACAGTAGCAGAGGAAGAGGGAGATGGGCGGGTGGAGGGAGGGAGGGAGGGATGGTGGAGGGAGCTGCAGTTGTAGGGATGTAGTGTGTCTCTAAGCACGCTACACAGACACACACTTGACATACCTTTTGAACGTTTATAGTGCTTTTTTTTTTTAACACAATTCAGGCCTTAACTTATGGTATGTACACATCATTTCATTGCTTTGCCTCTTAATTTAAAGGCAGATTCCAAATTGGTTGGCATCCAAAAGAATGACATCATCGTAATTTTTCCAGATTTAACTCAGCAACGTTCCATAAAATGCAAAAACCTGTGTGCGTTTGTTTTAACAGTGCTCTCAGAGGCCCGAACACTGAATTCAACGTCTCAGTCCCCCTTCAATATTGCATTACAAGTAATCAAATTTGTTTCTATTCATGGTGAAATGTCCCTGTCACAGATCTTAGCACACATAAACATACCGAGCAAGCAAATAAAGAAGTTGATGCCACTTAATCTGCGGGTTATAGCAATGTGTGTGTGTGTGTGTGTGTGTGTGCTGCTTCTGTGTGTGTGTGTGTGTCTTTTTTTGTGCAGGCATATGTGTGTACACGGATGCGAGCTTGTGCAGCAGAGTGTTTGGGCTTTGGGGCTATTTAGACAAATGTTCCTGACGCCTCATATATCACAAGTCTCTGTACTGTATCATCCCCCCGTGAGTGTACTTCTGCAGACAGCACAGAAACACTGCAGACAGCAGGTACACACACACACACACACGCGTACCGACAAACACATATACAAGCACAACACCCCCACCCCTGCCCGGAGTGCATACTCACGCACAGACACACACACATGGAAAAGGAACAGGTGCAGGTTAGAGGAGCCAGCTGCCACTCGCTCCTTTGTAACATCTACATCTCATCAGCAGCAGGAGCGGCTGCGGCGGCGTGCACAGGTGAGGGTGAACACAGTGGGCACGGGGATTAGCAGAGCCGCACTGAGGTTTAACTTACACTGTCATCTAAGGTCAGATTTGCATTTCCCTTTCATTGTTAAAGGTTAGGCATTCGGGGCGGCTAAGCTGATCTGAGATCGACGCCTGAAGGCACCGTCCACCCAGAAGAACTCTGCGACGCCGTTTGAATCTAACAGACTCATCCTCACGCCCGAAGGACAGCGGGGAGACTTTTGCCTATTTGCAGCCGCTTGATTGGTGGGCTGGTGGGACACAGCTGGTGTCGTCCACTCCCGTGTCTCTTTCTGTCACAGTCTCTTTCTTTTCCTCGCTGTCTCTTCCTCTCTCTCGCCCTGTAGCTTCCTCTTTGTCGTTCTATCTCAATCCCCTTATTTCTTTTCTGCTGCTATCTCTGTCGGCCTATTGCTCCCGGCTTCCTCCCCCCATTACCTCCCCCTTCGTATCTGTATCTGCCCGTTGCTCCTGGCCTCTCTCTCTCTCTCTCTCTCTCTCTCTCTCTCTCTCTGTCCTCTGCTGCCGTGAAGAAGTGCTGTCAGGTGAAACTCTGCTAGATTAACCTTTAACCCCCAGCAGGAGGTAGGACCGATTGGTTTGTAATTGCTATCAATGGTCAGCGTGTGTGTGTTTGCTCGTGTTCGCACGTGTGAGTCTTTTTTCCATTTGGACTCTATGATGGCTATCAGGCCTGAAGTCGACAGTTGGCAAAATTAAAGGGTGAAATGCATTCTGGGCTGTGATGGTGCATTATGGGTAGAGGTAGGTTTGGTGTCCACACCAAAAAAAGAATGAAAAAGTCGATCTGCTGCTGTCAGCAGAGTAAAGCTTACTGCTGTGTCCAGAGCTTCCACACACACACACAAACACACACACACACACACGTGCACATACAATACAACACATTTAATCCCCTTTTCCCTTATAGATTTGAGCAAAATTCACATAAATAACTGAAAATAAATCAGCATTTTGTGTGTTTTTGTTGATCACTTTGATGATGTAAATGACATCATAATGGAATGTTGCAGGTGGTGGAGGAGGCGATGCTTTTGTTTACATTTGGATCACTGATTGTACCTTTAATCCATTTTCCCTTCCACTCTTACCAGTTTTGAATGGCACCTGATTTGTGCAGCAGTGGGTGGTGGGGCCCCTCCGCTGCGGCTTGTCTGATTGGGTTTATGTGCTCGAGTAGCCATGTGCGAGCGTGCCGGGTGCAGAGTGTGTACGTACGCACGAGTGTGAGCGCGTGTGCGTCTGAGTGCTCATGTGTGCGCAAGGGCGGGATGCTGCGAATCACAGGCCCTGACTCCCTGCAGTCCTTTGTCACACTGACTGACTGCTGAAAGGCTGAAAGCAGGAAAGACATTTCCGTCTGCGGGGCTAAACGATGGCAGGTACTCCGACCCACCCGCCGCTCGCTAAAATAACACAATACAGTCCAGTCATCTCCATCAGGAAATGCACTTATCAACCCCCCACCCCTCCCTCCAGCTGCCATTCACTGACTTTTTATAACTCTCCCTTAAAACCCAGTTCCAGCTCATATAAGTGAAGTAAAGGCAGCTTTAGTGGAGTCATTTGTGTGGCTCCTTTTCCCTCGTCGCCTTGTTTTGTTGTTCTTTTGTCGTCCTCAATTTGTTTTAGACTTACTTCAGAATTTATTGGCTCGTTGTGCGGTTGGGGGCCGGGGTAAAGAATGTCACCGGTTTTAATGTATGACTCACCAGGAGTAGCCATGTATTTCTGGTGGTGTCAGTGCTACTTCTGAGCCTATTGATGATATTAATGACCGGGGTGACTAAATGGGCCGTCACAGTACACGGCTCTGGAGACTCTCAGGGTGGGCAGGCTTTTATGCCGGCCAAGCACTAACACAGTCAGCTGCAGGAGGGAGAGAGAGAGAGAGAGAGAGAGAAAGAGAGAGAGAGAGAGAGAAAAGAGGACTACAGAGTTGGGGTTGTGTTTTTTTCAAGGTGAGAGAGTCGGGCGGAGAGAGAGAGACATCAGACGGCAGAATAATGCATACAGTGAAAGAAAAGGATGGAGAGAAAGAGAGGAGGTGATAAGAGGGAGGGAGGGAGGCGAGGGGAGAGAGAGAGAGAGAGATAGTAAGTAAAAGCAGGTCTGGTCCAGGTGGGGTTCAGACAGTCAGTATGTTATTTTAGGAGGGCAGAGGGAGGGAGGGAGAGAGAAAGGGATGGATGGAGGGAGGGGAAGATGAATGTAGTTAATTAAGATGAGCAGGCGGAGGAGACAGTGTGGAATTACACAAACACTAATTAGAGTCTTCGTTAGGGGGCACGAAACGAGAGCAGCACATCCATCATCTCAACCCTCCATCCCTCTCCTCTCCCTCCTTCTTTACCTCTATATCCTCCGATGCTCTCGCTTTTGCATGGCAACCATATTTCCTGCTCGTAGCTTCTCTCTCCCTCCCTCTCTCTCCCTCTCCCTCTCCCCGTGCCCCCCCCCCCTCCCCCTCCCCCCCACTTCCCCCACTTCCTCTCTGCTGCCTCCTCTGCCACTTTCCATCCCACCCTTTCCTTCCTCCGGCTTTCCTCCTCCCCTCGAATTTCTTCCATCGATCCTGACGAGCAGTTAACCAAATAGCGTTCAGCGTTTAGACTCGTAATTGAGGCAAACCCCTCCTTCCCTCCCTCCTTCCCTTCACCTCCATTTCTATTTTTCCTCCTTTTCGTCTCATCCCTTCTTCTTTTTTTCTATCCCTGCTCCAGGAAGGATTTCATTTCCACACTTCCTTTCCCACTTCCCTGTTACATGCTGAAAAACACACGCCAAACGCACGCACACACACACACACACACAGACACACACACACACACACACACACACAGCCAGTCAGCACTATTTTTATTGTCTCTCCCAGCCAGTCAATGCCTCCTCGAGCCTTGCCGCTCCTCCTCTCGTCCTCCTACATCTCTAGTTTACACAGCACTGTAAACCACTTACCTCTTCTTATCTTGCTTTTCTCTCTCTCTTTCTCTCTCTGTCTCTCTTTCTCTCTCTCCGTCTCACACACAGACGTTCGAGCACATGAACAGCTGGAATAACGAGGCAAGAGTTTTGATGGAGCTCAGGTCCGTCGTGCGACTTGATTCTGACATTCATGCCTCTCGCACATACACACACACACACACACACAGGCACACATGACATGACAAAGAAAGGTCGGGTCCATTTTCTCCAAATTGCCTATAATTTACATCATTGCCAGCCATTTCCTATTGATTTCCCTCCATCTCGGCAGCTGTTAGCCTCCATTAATTCACTACAGTATGGAAATTATCTTGAAAACTGCCCGACGCATTATACATCACTGTGGACATTTATTTGCCTTTTTCCTTACTTTATCAATCTATCACATGTAGTTGCAAGAAAGGATTATTTGTGAAACTTTTGCTTGTTGGTGGAAGCAGCATCAGAGCAGACACACACACAGCTCCACACACAGCAGCAGCAGCATCTTTAATCCTAAAACACATTAAATAGGTTCAAACTGACCCAAGAGGCCACAGCGGAATATTTGTTTTCTTGTTTTTATCCAGGAATTCTTGGACATTCAATTATACTAACTTATTATTTTCTGTGTTTTGTTATTAAATTAAAATTAATTTCATGAGAAAACATTTTTTTTTTTTACAACCAGGAAACAATCGGGGTCATCAGTGTCAAACAATTAGAACACAATACCACAAGGGACACACTCACACACACACACACACACACACACACACACACACACACACACACACACACACACACACACACACACACACACACACACACACACACACACACACACACACACACACACACACACACACACTACAGATGCATCCATGCACGCCCAATTTGTTTCAGTAATTTCCCAGTTATGCTTGGACTAAAATTGAAATGAATCTCTCTTCATTCTAATTGAGATTATAGCAGCAGATGTTAATTTGAACGGGACGGTTTTTACAGTCAGTGACCAGAAGAATTGAAACTCCTGTTCGCCGCCGCTTTGGACCGCCGTTTGGTCCTGGAAACAGCTGTCACCGCTGTCAATCAGGGCAGATCTGAGCGTGACTCTGGCAAAATCAAGACGAAATCATCAGCAGCAGCAGCAGCGGCGTAAGATCCTGGGAGTGGATTAATTGATCGTTAATCTGTTTATCCAATAACAACGATGAAGGCTAAAAACTGTCTCAAACACACTCAAGATAAATATTGCAAAGATTATTCAGCAATCATATCTTATTCCCCTTCAGGGCTCCCCAAGTGAATATTTATTATTTACTTCCTGCATCCAGACCTTTGACCCCAGCCCCAAACTTTGCATGAGCGCTTTGCTGCAGGGGTCACGAACAGAAGGAGCGGACAGCATGGAGGACTCCCCGCTGTTTGGATCTCTGCACTCAGGCAAAAGGTCACAGTTCTCCGGGATACTGCCGCAGCTTATTAACAAGCTATCGCCCACCTGCCCGTCACGTCTGCGTGACCTGAGAACGTCTTCTTGCATCCTAATGGGCCGCACACGTTCCCCTCCTGGATGATATTAGACACTTCACTTGTTCTTCAAGGTGTACAATCAGGAGCACTCGGACAAAACAGACACAAATGTTGCTAGAAGTAAAGCGGAGCTGACTCAGGGTTTGGGTACTTCTTCTGATATAACACTTTTGCTTATGTATGGATTAGTGTAAAGCAGGAAAGTTTGAGTGATAGCCACATGAAGCATTTCCATAGGCATTTCCATCCGCAGATCCTGCTTTGCAAGATCCTGCGTTAAATCTAAACTGGTGTGTCAAGCAGGGCTGATCCAAAAACCTTGAGATCCAAACAAAGCTTGCAATGTGGCAGTAACAATCTGTCTTTGGCAGGCTTTTTCTTATGCCCTGCAAGGATTGGTTTTATTATTTATATGGCCCCTACTGGGTCTTGGTGGTAGAAAATCCTTCAACTATTCAAAATCAGCTGAGACTCGCTTGCAAAAGAGATCACCCAGGAAAACCAGAACCATTTTTACTCCGCAAGCATTGCCTGGCCTCCTTTCTTCCATCAGTAACCATTGTGGCACATCCGGAATTCTCCCTGGTCAGCACTGCAGCAGCATGCTAATTCAGTGTGAAACCACCATGGTGTGTCTCATCACCACAACTCGTGTAATCCCTGCAGGTGAGAGAGAGACTGAGCGGGCGAGATGGATTCCTGTGTATCTGACTGAGCAGCGCGAGATGAATAATTGATATGTTGGTTCTCCATCCCAATGAATGCACAGGATACACATGGACACAAACATACACACACACACACACACACACACACACACACACACACACACACGCACACGCACAAACACCTACTGTCTTACAGCCACCAACCTCTCAGGCTAAAGTAATCCTCCAGGAAATGTAGAACATGATTCAATTAGTAGCAGCAGCAGCAGCAGCAGCAGCAGCATTGTGTGTGTGTGTCTGTGTGTGTGTGTGTGTGTGTGTGTGTGTGTGTGTGTGTGTGTACAGAGCTGAATTAGGACTATTCATTAAAGTAAGACCAGTTATTAATGTACAGTTGTTTTTCCAGATTGTTATTCAGATTCCTGAGCATGAGGATGAAAATGTAAATGTGTGGATAGTAAAGAGTCCAAGTAGCTGAAACCAAAAGCAAAATGGATATGTGAGCCAAGCACAGCCAGAACACAGTCTCAGGCCGCCTCCAACCATCCAGACACTTCTGTTTGCTTTTCCATTATTCATAATCTTGTTTTTTACACGCTCACACTTGTTTTCCAAGCTACAAAGATGATTCCACTCTCTTTCATGTGTGTTTCGTTGGGTCAACTCGTTGATCAAACCTCGCAGTCCAGTCTCCATCTGGGACCTGAACCAGAAAGTGAGTCAAATCAATCTGAAGGCTTTTTGAAATGCTCCATGGCTGCTTTCCCTGATTTTCATTGTTATTGTTATTCGCCCAGTTCAGTTCAGTTATCTTCACTTCAATATAATGAAATAAAATAATCCAAACATTCTTTATCGATACAAAGGCAGCAGGTCTTCTTCATTCCGTATGTATATTTGCTCTTTGTCTTTGTTCTGTTTGGTTTGATGTACGAACAAAGTGATGAGCACCACTGATCAAGTGTCCTGATCCCAGACAGCACGCGTTCCATGGTATAAAGTTATCATTGTAAACCTTTTCCTGTGGAGGACACAATGAGTTGGAGTGTGCAGTGTGGATGGAAACTAATGGTGTGTGTGGGTGAGAGAGAGAGAGAGAGAGAGAGAGAGAGAGAGAGAGAGAGAGAGAGAGAGAGAGAGAGAAAGTTATGATTGATGTCTCTCTCCTCATATTAGGCATTTAAAGATGAATGGGGTGGAAAAGAGGAGCACGGGATAAAGGAGAGAGAGAGAGAGAGAGAGAGAGAGGGGGAAACAGCCACTTAAGAGGGGACTGCAGCATTTAACCACTTAACCTCAAAGGCCTCTCAATGTCACACTCACGCTGCCTTCCTCTGTCCTCCATCCTTCCTCTCTCACTCTCTCTCTTCCTCTTCTTCTTCATCATCCGGTATGAGGACACCCCCCCGCCCCCACCCCTGACGGCCTTTTAACATCCTTCCATCCATCCATCAGCCCCTCTATCACCATGACTCACATCATTCTGAGCTGCAGTCACATTTGCCACAAACAGGGAAACATTTAGTTGCCTGCAGAGCTGCTGTGTGACTGATGGTGAATTAACCCTGATTGGCCGACCTGTCTGTGTGTAATCAAAGTGGATGAGGCGCTGCCGAGCGTCTGACCGGCCCGAACCAGACTCTCATTATTTTCCTCCCTGCTTTCTTCTCCTTTCATCCCCTTTGCCAATTTATTACGCCGCTCCCTCATTCCGTCTCCTCTCCCTCTTTCCCAAGCCTTCTGCTCATCAAATCCCCCTCCTATCCTTACATATTCCCTATTTTTCATTTTCTCCTTCTCTCTCTCTCGCTCTCACTCTCTCTCTCTCCCTTTCTCTCCCCCCTCTCTCTCCCCTGGATATTTAGTTTGATTTATTGCCTCTTGTTGGAAAGGTTGGCGTTTTAATAACTCAGCTCCTCCTCACCCAAACCAGAGAGAATGTGTGAGAGAGAAGAACTTTAGTAAGCACAAAATAAACGTGTGGACAGACTGCGCAGCTTTTCCGGTGCTTTTCTTTTATCTCCCCGGTGCTCTCCTACTCTTTCATGTCTTATGGTCCCCGTCTCTCTCTCTCTCTCCATTCAATAGGGGCTGAGGATATAAAAGCTAAACGTGCAGCTGAGATGGATGTCAATTTGAGCCCCTCTGATCTGGAGGGAAGGAGAGTACACACACATACACATCCAACAGATGTAATGGACTGAGGATGTGAAAACTGACAACCGCATAAAAAAAGAAAGAAATAGAGCTTCTGCCTGGTGGAGGAAGAAAGAGTCTGTACTGAAAAAATGATTTTAACCAGGAGATCAATGATGAAAGACTGATGGCAATCTGGGCAGGAGATACTGTGCAGTGATAATAAAGAGGGAGAGAGAGCCGAGTTAAAAATGTGAAATCAACTCAAGGACGAGACTGGGAACGTATGATGGCGGGCTAATGGGCCAGCGGAGAGACGGAGAGAAAGAAAGAAAGAAAAAAAAAGGAGACGGGGAAAAAGGAGGAGCGAGACAAAGACAGAGATATAGAGAGACAGACTGGGAGATTTCTCGCACCAAACAGAGCCTTTATTTAGATGGCGATTATTCACTGTGGTCATTAGAGAACCGTATCACTTTCCCTCATTTACTGAAAGACAGCGAGGCGGC
>NW_027466871.1:42500-65000 GCF_046128005.1 Genypterus blacodes
AAGTGCTGCTGAAGTGCCTTGGAGCAAACATCTGCACTAGTAGAAGTGCTGACTACCACAGCGGCACTGTGCAGATGAGCTGAGTATGAAGCTTGTAGTGTGAATACCTGTATGTTGGAGCACTTTGGATCTTGCAGTCAGACATTCAGAGTGTACCTGAACGCACCATTTTATAATGATGTAAAGGTGAAAGGCGATTTATGGAGCTAATTTTTGTGTCAACCCTCCAATTTACTTGATTGAAAGCGTTCTACTTCTCAATCTTGACTCTGTGTGTATTTTAATGTATTACCTGGTAAATATCCAACAAATCTGTCTGAAAATACAATGAGTCTTAGTTTTTGAAACCAGGTTAGAAGGGCAACCTCACAGTCTGCTTCAGGCCCCTGCTGAAGTGCCTTATGGCAAACCTGGCTGCCTCTCAGTGGCAGTGGCTGATGGCCTGATGGGAGAACGCAGGTGTTCTGTGGCTATAATTGTGGTTGATGGTGTGAATATGTTGAAAAATTAGTCCTCCCCGAGATCAGTCACTCCTCACGGCAGAGAGCGGGACTGAAGTGGGTCACACGCGTCCCCGGGAAAGTGGAGCAGAGTCAGGCGGCCTCCTCACACCAGTCGGCGCACCTCACACGGGTAAGAGCCGCTCAGTACCACCGCCACACCCATCAGCGCTGATTGGTCCGAAGTTTTCCCCAGCCCCGCCCTCTCCACCGTGGGCCCCGCCCTGTCCACCACGCGCCACGCCCACTCCTACAACCCCGCTGCAGCCTGTTGCTGCCAAGCCAGCTGGCACTTTGTACTGATTATCCGCTTTAATCATGTTTACGAGAGTCTGACCTTTAATCTCTCCCTCTTGTGTTTAAATCCCATTGTTTTCCAAAGAGGAGCTCCCGGTGAAAAACAATCAAACATGCGCTGCGGGGACAAACTCGCAGGAACTTTTCAACGCGCAGCTCCGGACTTTTTTCCAATCTGCAGCCTGTGACTATTAAAATTTTAACGACTTTAATTTCCACTTCATTCATCATGGGGAAGCTAAAGCAAACGATGAAGAGGAGGTTTTAGTTTGTTGGTGAGCAAAGCGAAGGAAGCCGTGAGTGTGTGTGTGGAAGTGTGGAAGTTGTTCTCCGAGGTGTCGTACCTGAACTCCGCACCGCTCCCACCCGGTGCAGAGCCTCCGTCCCCCCCCCTCCCTCTTCCCCTTCCTCTCCCGGTCACACCCGCGGCTCTCCTGAGGATGAGGATGGGCTCGCCGATGTGGACGCCGGGCGCGATCGCGGCCTGGAAAGCCGCCCTCTTCCTCCTCCACATCGCCTCAGCCGCCGCGGCCAAGAGACACGTCGTGTATTGGAACTCTACAAACACCAGGTGAGCAAAAACAAAACAGCCTGATTGATACTTTACTGTAAAAAGCAAAAGTGTAAATAAGTGAATTCTCTGCTCGCTGGTCTGAACTTGCACTGAAGTCTTCCTCTGTACTATTGCGCAAGAGCCGCCATGATTCCTTCTAAATGAGTCAGACCTGAGCGGTGTTGAAGAATCTGTGCTATGCGGCTGATCGCGTCCCTGAGCGGCGGAGCAGGTGTGATTACCTCCACCCTACACTCACCCCAAAGCTCTTTTACTTAACAAGGAAAAAGCCTGAACTCTGGGGATCGAGCGGCCTGCATGATGTCACCCCCAGCTAGTTATCTTCATCATTATGACTACACTCTAACCTTGGCTTTCACCTGTCCAACGGCCTGCTGCAGTCAGTGATTAGGCTACTTATAGAAGGCCAGAAGTAAGGGTTTCTTCTTCTAAGTGTTTGTCCTAAACAGTGCCCCAGATAGCTTTCTGCCAGCACAGGTGTATATTAAAGTCTAAAGTGCTGCCGTGCATAAGCGAATGTGTCATTGGGGGAATGGGATGGCGTGTGTGGGTGTGTGTGTGTGTGTGTGTGTGTGTGTTTGTGAGTTTGTGTAATAGGTTGATTGGGGCCATTAGCCAGGCTGGGTGAGGCTCACCTGCTGATCCAGGTGTTCCAGTCATTGTAATTGAGGGGTTGAGGAGGGAGACCTGCAGGGCCAGGAGCATTACTGTCCAAAATAACACACTCACCGTTCCCTCACCTGCTTATTTACAAGCTGTCACTGGTCTGAGTCCCCCCAGAGCTCATTCAGATGAGGGTCCACAGGGTCCCCCCTCCCTTAGCCACTGTTCTGTCTAGGGTTTTACATTTGAGGAAGCACTAAAATATTACACCTGGAACCCTAATGTCCCCCCTGGGCTGCATTGACAGTTGTGGAGGCCTCGTCTCAGGCCGGCCTCAACCGATGTTAAATCCGATGTGTTCAGGCGCGTAAAGCCCGGTCCCGTAATTGGGATTCAGCAAAAAATGTGGTGAGGAGGAACACAGAGGATTAGGAAGCTCCCTCTTTTTTCCCTTGGAGATTCAGGGATGAATGGTCACAAGTCAGTGGCGGCGGCTCACAGTCGGCTGCAACATCGCACAATCACAATGCCATCAGCGTCACGGCGGAGGGGTAACCCACTGTGGGAGAGAATCGCTCTCATCAGCAACACCACCCAATCACAAAGCTATCAGGGAAACAACCGTGCCGCACCCCACCCAGAATCCCCCGGGTATACCGCTGGGACTCGCTCTCCTCTCCGTCCTCTCCTCTCCTTCCTCTCCTCTCCTCTCCTTCCTCTCCTCTCCTTCCTCTTCTCTCCCTCTTTTTCTCCATCTGCACTTCCCCTCCTTTATCTCTCACAGCTGCCCAGTGATGGATATTGGCTGTGTGATTAGTTGAGGTTCAGTCATTTTCCCATACCATATTTTCTATTAGCTGCCAGCCAGGCAGCAGGTTGTCCTGAGGCCCGTAAATGCAGGCGGGCGAGAGGAGAGGAGAGGGAGGGGAGGCGGGAGGAGAGGAGAGGAGAGGAGGGACAGGAGGGCAATACTTTTGTTGGCACGGAGCCTCACTGCAGGCTCCAGGCTCCACTTGCTGCTTGTGGTGCAGAGGGAGCTCTTCATCACCGTTTGCTGTCACTGTCCACATTTATTACTGATTAAAACTGAGCTACAAATCTCCAGTATGAAATATACTTAATAAAACATCTTCCCTGGCATTTCTTGAATATCTCAGTACTGGACTATGTGAGACATGTCGGAGAGGGGAGGGGGGGGCTTCTGTTTTAGCTTTGAATGATGAAGATCCAGGAAATAAAGTTTGTGAACTGTACGACTTAACAAAGTAGTTCTGACAGCTGAATGCCTGCTGTGTAGATGTGCAGCTCCAGTCCAACATCTCTGTAGACTCGGCCCTTCATTATTCCTGCACTCAGCTGAAGAGCAGCCTGGTCTGCTGTTAACCCGCCACACACTGGAAACCCGGCCAGCGTACGAAACATCACATATTCACACACACACACAGACACGCACGGTCTCCTCTTTAGCCGGGATGACAGAAGACGATCTCTGGCCGTCACCTTTTTCCCTTTTCGACATCTAGATTTATGGTTTTAATGAAGCCGGAGCAGCCAAGTGGAGACGGGGAACGGCCGCACTTTGGCGGTTATTACGGCCGTAACAAAGCCTCGGTGAAACACTTTCACCGGCACACACATTTAGCAGCCCCCAGATTGAAAGATTGGAGCTCTAAAACGGGGAGTGATGGACGGGAAGCGGGGGTCGGCGTCGAACACACACACTCCGGCCTCTCTTCTTTTTTTTCTTTTTTTGGTGCGGCTTGGGTTTTGCCCCTGTTGTGCGGTTTTACGACCCCGAGTTTACGAGGCGCTTTTATAACTGCGTGTTCTCTCACAGCGATAGTTCCTTGTTAGAAGATGATTTTTTTCGTCTCGACTTCCTGGAGCAGTTAAAAAGTTAGTAAAATATTATAACCTGTGTGTGTGTGTGTGTGTGTGTGTGTGTGTGTGTGTGTGTGTGTGTGTGTGTGTGTGTGTGTGTGTGTGTGTGTGTGTGTGTGTGTGTTGACAGTAATACCTGGCTCTCCCTTGAGTCGCATGCTCAGACTCGTTCCCCTCCCAGGTGCCATGGTATGTTTTCAAACCAGTTCCCCTCCCAGCTGACCCGGCTGGTTGTTGCTTCACTTTCTTCCTCATAAATATGGAAGAGTTGAACTTCCTTCTCTTTGTTTTCTCCTTTTTTCTTTTTTTTTTTTGAAAGACGGGAAAGGCGAGTAGTGAGCGTCGCCCCTCCGTGCCCTTGTCCTCCGCCTCACCCTTTGGTTTTGGCTCGTACCTCTCCGCCGCCATGAGAGGAGCCAAACTTGTTGCGACGTTTCCTCTGGTTTCTCTGCTGCACAGTCTGGTCTTCCGCCTTCTGTTTTTTTCATTCCGTCTTTCCTGCAGTAACAGTGAGGAATCTGCCCGGTTCGGATTTGAAATACACACTCGTACGGACGCAGCTACTCATTTCCTCTTACCTGCCAGGGCCGCACCACTGTAACTCAAGGTGCACGTCTTAAAATGGGCCCCGACGGCTGCAAACCTACAATTATCCTTCCTCTATATGGAACTTTGATCCTGGAACACTTGGAATTTTCTTCCTAAAAGATTAAGACCATTTACATGAAGCCTGTGAGGGAATTTAGCCCAAATTATTGCATTTTTTTTTTTTTAAGAACCCAAAAACAAACAAAACCAGAACACATAAAGGTTTTGATATTAAACCCACTATTGGCAGCAGTGCAGGGAACAGGAAGCTGCAGCTAGGTGCCCTGCTCAAGGACACGCATGTTTTCGTCTTTTTATGGCAAGGGAGACCAGAAAACCCTGAGGAAACTTAGACATGCAGAACACACACACACACACACACAGACACACACACACACACACACACACACACACACACACACACACACACACACACACACACACACACACACACACACACACACACACACACACACAGGGCCAGGGGCTGACACCGGTGGGTTTTGGACCAGGGACCCTCACAGTGCTCAGACAAGTTGTCAATCAATATGGCGGTGATGGAATCCATAAATGCAAGGAACACACTGAGTTTGGACTCTTGTGACTCTCTCTCTCCCTCTCTCTCTCTCTCTCCCCTTCTGTCCTCCTCTGATGAAAGCTAAAAGCAAGCGGGCAAAGCCAGCAGAGCGTGTTTAAGAATGTGTGTGTGTGTGTGTGTGTGTGTGGAGATGAATACTTGTATTGGTTTTCCGTATCTTTATTGAAAGCGGCCCTCGTAAGTCTTCCGTGTAATCTCCGCTCTGTTTATGCATCATTTCCCTCCGCGCGCACTCGTGAATGATCCTGTGTAAATACCAACGTAAATCACATTCTGCACGCCATGCCTTCACTCACACACACACACAGACACACACACACTCTCACTCCTGTATCCGGTGCAGCAGGGGCCTTGTTCTGGCACACACACACACACACACGTACAGTATGCAGTAAAGTGACAGCAGACGGTGTTTGTAGTCGTCTTTGTCAACAGACATGATTGCAATTCCGCCACTTGTACACACTTTTTTTTTCTTTTTTTTTTCCTCTGGCCCCTTCGCGTCTTCGCCTCCTCTGTCGCGTGTGTGTGCATGCAAATGAGCGCATTTCTCCCGCCGCCTGCCTCCTCTGTCTCTTCTCTGTGTCTGTCTCCGTGCTAATCTCTGTCTTCCCCTGGTAAATGATTAACACGAGGAACCTGGCTGAACTATAATCAACAAACCCACAGTGAGGTAATTACCACTTTATTCCCCGTCCTGCTAACAAAGCAATCTCTCTCTCTCCCCCCCCCCCCCCCCCCCCTCTCTCTCTATGTATCAATGTCTCCCTCCCTCACTTCGTCTCTCTCCATGTCGACGCCCATTGTCTCTGCGGTTGACGTGCAAAGTTTTGTGGTGTGTGCAGATCCAGTGATGGTGCTGGCGGGTGTGATTGCGCCTTATCTGCCTTTGCGTCTGTTTGTCTGTGGCGTTGAGTGTATTATCTGGTGGTTGAGCTGAGGATGACTGAGCTTTGGCTACACTTGAGCCGCTTCATCTCTGTCTCAAAACAATGAGTGGAGCTGATTTCTGTGATTATACGCATGTGGATTGACTTTTAGCGTCCATTGTGTCGGTCAGAGTTTGTTTCAGTGGAACAATGACTCTGGTGTGTGTATGTGTGTGTGTGCGTGCTCACTCCTGGAACTGACCTGTGAGAAGCGGAAGTCTGTTTCCTTGAACAGCAATGGAGTGTGATAAAGTTCATTTACGGGAAAACAAAACCCAGTTCCAGCAGAGAAAACACTTGTATGTTTCCTTAATTTGTGTGTGTGAGAGAGAGAGAGAGTCAGTCAGTCAGTCAGTCAGTCAGTCAGTCACAAAACACTTTATTCTGGCCGGTTGAGTTTTGTGTATCTGTGGGAACCTTTACAAAGCAGCCACTCGTCAAAATAGGTCATTGTTTTGTTTCCATTCCTTCCTTGATCCAGGCGTGACTGCAGTAGCCGAGTGTGAAGGCGTGTTTGGCTGCTTTAAAGGCGGAGGCGAGCAGATACGGACGCATTGTGCAACCCCGTGGCCTCATTCTGTGAACTGTGTCACATTTGGTGCGAATTTTCACACATCTGTTGCTGTTTTGTGTGTGTGTGTGTGTGTGCATGTGAGGTCAGTAGTCGTCCATTTTGGATGATATTGCAGCACAGCGGCTCGAGTTATGCGTATAACAGAACAAACGCAGGCCACCTGGTGCCCGGGATGTTCCTCGACAACCGCGTTCTCTTCACAAAACCTGGAATACTGTGTGTGTGTGTGTGTCTGTGTGTGTTTGTGTGTGATCCTGGGAGAAGCTGCTCTGCCATGTCGCGACCTCTGCATGATGAGGTGCTATCTGACATTTTGGCTGAAAACGAGTTGAAAATGAGAATTATGGGTTTAAGTCCAAAAGGTGAAACTTCCACCATGCCCGTATCTCAACGGGCCCGGGGGGCGGCGAGAACCTTCTGACGGCGAGATCGCAAACGGCCGACGTGTAGAGAATGAGATAGAGGAAGGAGAAGAAGAAGAAGGAGGCAGGTTTAGACTTAAAGAGTTTGGTGGTAAACTAAAGAATCTAGGACCTTCCTTTATATGGAGGAGCTATTCCTGATTCGTGTGTGTGAAAGGGGGATAATGGCGCACACACACACTCTCCCATTGACTTCCCTAGAAGGTATTCATTGAACAAAGACTTTAAGAGCAGACAGTTACTGAAGCGGTTAGGTGAATTGAGATAGATTTCGAATTAAAACCTTCTCCTACTGTCGCACCTGAACACACACACACACACACTGCAAATCGCTGCACAAGGCGAGTGCGAGTTCGTCCATTACAGAATCGTTGTCGAACACAGTTAGATAAGCGGCGGCGGGATCAGACACTGAGCTCGCTGGTCTACCTGCTAGTGAAATCAACATAAACAAATTGCACCGCAGGAACCATCTATGCTGCAATACAAGTGAACGCTGAGTCACACACACACACACACACACACACACACACACACACACACACACACACACACACACACACACACACACACACACACACACACACACACACACACACACACACACACACACACACGTAGTCAAATTCCTGCTGTCGGTACACACTGTGCTTGGAATGAGGTTCTGGACCGCTGAGGTGAAGATATCTGTATTCAAATGGATCAGATAGTCACAGTGCAGACAAGGTGTGTGTGTGTGTGTGTGTGTGTGTGTGTGTGTGTGTGTGTGTGTGTGTGTGTGTGTGTGTGTGTGTGTGTGTGTGTGTGTGTGTGTGTGTGTGTGTGTGTGTGAGAAAGGCCGGCCGCTCGCTCACCTCCCGCTCGGGATATTTCAGTCGATCGATACCAATTTGATGCCCAGATATAATCGGCCGGCTCCTCACATTATCGCCGGGCTGCATATGGACCCCGTCTTCTCCTCCTCACACACACACACATACATCAATATTAGCCTCCATTAAGCTGTAATAAGGTGTATTGTGTGAGCGTCTAGCGAGTGGTGTGTAACAGTTGTGGAGTGGAATGAGGCTCTGTGTGTGTGTGTGGCTGTGTGTGTGAGGCTCCTTGGTTGGCACAAAATGGCTGGTGTGTGTGTGTGTGTATGTGTATGTGTGTACGAGCGCACAATGATGGTGTTGTTGCAGGTGTGTGCACAATTATGTGTTCCTGACATGGAAAACAGTCATTAAAATGTGGCGTGACTTTGTGTCATCGGGAAAATGTGGGAAACGCAACCGACTTAAGCCTCATCACAACAAAGCAATTGTTTAGTGCATTCTTGTATTCCCAGTCTCTCTCTCACACACACACACACACACACACTCTCCCTCTCTCCAAATGTACATAGTATACTCACACATTGCTCCTTCACTCGGCTCGGAAATCCTGGCAAGAGGCGACGTGGGAATTCCCTGAGATAGAAATTGAATTAGTATTGACCCGAGCCGAGCGAGCGGCAGAATCGGGATTATTGTACCAGGTAGAGTCCTCACGGCCCGGAGACATGGAGACATGGAGACGCGTTCGGCCACGATACGACAAAGCCTCAAACGCACTCGAGACGTCAATCAAAAAATATTATTTACTGCGGATTCAATCTCTGCACACCAACAAAGAAGAAGAAGAAGAAGGTCCATGACTGAAGTTACTCGTTTCATACTTATTTTTGAAATATATTAATTCTTTTTGAATAATTTAATTTGCAGCCATTCCATGAATCTTTATAAAGTTGATTTGTATCCGGCTGCAACATTAAACAGCAGCTCTGCAGCTAAAAGATGATTATTATGTATAGTGCAATAACACCACAGTCGATGTTTAATATCTGTTTGCATTACATGATGAAATGTCATTGGGTGTGAGTTACAAATGCAAAGAAAACGACAGCATCTCGTCGCGTTTGGCTAAAAGTCGTGCGTCGAAAAAGCGGCACAGACAAAAGTTTGATATGGAAGTAATATCACAAATATGGAGACGCATCCGCATAACCTGCCGGCTCCGTCGCTAATGGAAACGCAGCGGGAACAATGCAAAGTGCAAGCTTATTGCTCCTGATGAAATCATGTGAATCGTGTTACAGGCCTGCACTCACTGGAGGAAATAGAACGATCCATAAATAGCAGGAGAAAAAATGAAGCAGGGGGAACAAAAATGCAAAGGCAAAGAAAAAGAGAGAGAGAGAAAGAGGTAAATGAATAAATGACTGATCCCGTTTTGCATCTGTAAGCCGTTATGGCTCCTTCATCACCTCGTCTTCACTCTGCAGGGGAACTCTCCAGTCTCTTGCGAGGACGTAGAGGACATAGGTCAGCTATGTCACATGTGTGTGGAGATAAGAACAAACGTGTGTGTGTGTGTGTGGGTGTTAACGTTGGTTGTGTTCAGAATTACCTGCTCGAGAGTTGCGCAACAACAACTTCCATCCTCGTACTTCCTGTTTCGGCCCAGGTATGGCTGCACGTGACGCTGCGTTCTCGTTCTATGGATGTTTTCCCTCAGTGTGCTGTGTGATGTTTGGGAGAATTTCTTTCCATGGTGGAGAGAAAACTAATATTATTTTGGCATGGCCTCCCAGTAGTATGGCAGCACAGCCTACTTTCTAGCCCCCAATGATGCGAAACGCACACATTCTTCTTCTTCTTCTTTTTCTGCTTCTCATACATACTACACACACATGCGCTCACACATCCACACACACCCCGTCTCTGTTTCTCCTCCTCGTCAGCCCCTAGAGATGGTAAAAACATTAGACCCGCAGTGGAGAGAGCGAGGGATGGAGAATGCGTTAAGGGAGGATGGTAGGAAAGAGTCAACAGATTTCAACTCCCAAAACAGCACAGGAAGTCCCCCAAGGGATGGAGGGATGAGGTGAGAGAGGGAAGGAGAGAGAGAGAGGGAGAGTGTGAGAGAGAGGGAAGAAAGGATGTCAGCAGGTATTACTATCACTGTCATATGCAGGCGTGAGGAGAGAACCCCCCCTTGGCCCCTCCCTCTATGCCAACACGCACCACTGCATACATACACACACACATACTCTCTGGCGCATGCTCATACAGGTGTGGTACACTCACACACACACACGCACACTAGCATCGCCCTGCCTGCACGCTCTCTCACACATGGCTGCTTAGGACTCTAGGGAGAGGCAGAGTAGGAATCACACCCCATTTAGAACTGACACCGCTTTCGTCTTCTCTGGTGTGTGTGTGTGTGTGTGTGTGTGTGTGTGTGTGTGTGTGCGCGTGTGTGTGTGTGTGTATTGACTAAGCAGACTTGCACTCTATGTGGTTCTTCATGTTACAGGATCTCAGCAGTGTGTCTTTACCCGAATAAAAGGACGTCTTGTACCAAATATGTATGGAATGTGGCGTCGTACACTTATTCAAACATGCCTGCACTCAGATATTCGGAGGCTTACAGCGAGATGATGAGATATGTTTTTTGTGTGTGTGTGTGTGTGTGTGTGTGTATGAGCATATCTGGATATGTTATTTCTGTTGCAATAACCAGTACCACATGAATTTCGGGGCGTGCAGTAATTCGCAGCTTGATCCCTCTCGCCTGCTACTTCACTCTTCACCCTTCCCTTCCTCCTCTTCCTCTCTCTCTCACTGTTTTCAATCAAATCCTTTATGTATGAGTCAAAGCAACACAGACTTTGATCAAGCTAGATGAGTGGTACCAGTTCGACTTCTCGGTATTTGCTGCTCTTTATTGCTTTTGTTTTTTATTGGAAAAGCTAAGATATAGATTCGCTCCTCAATACTCACCATGCTGGCAAACGAAGGGTTAATTCAGTGATTTCACCTCTCTGCCCGCAAAGCTGAACTGAATCAATGGATTGATTATTATATTACACTTGCAAACCTTCACGGGTAGTGTTTCTTTTTAAATAATTCTCTCCCTCTCTCTCTCTCTCCCTCTCTCTCTCCCTCTCTCTCTCCCTCTCTCTTCCTCTCTCTCGCGGTGCTATTTTGTGCTGAATGGAGCAGCAGGAAATAGCCATGTCCCAAATCTCCATAGGTGCGTCCGTGCAGCAGGGGAACTCATGAATCTCATTGCTCCTCTATTCAGCTGAAATTGGAGTCGTTGTACGCACGTTGCTCGTGGGAAACACAGGAGGCAAACGCCGACCGTGTTTATGACGGTGGAATTAATCCGCCGCTTCTTCCTGTAAAATTCTCTTGGTGATGAAGGCTGGACTCGCTCTCATCTTCCTCCCTCGACGCTTCACCTTTTCTACAAGTCTGAATGGTTTCGTTTGTACATTTTGCTTCGCCCATTTGCTGATTTTACAGATTTGCAATCAAGGAAACACGTACACACACTCCGCCATGCTCACATACACGTGTGTGTGTGTGTGTGTGTGTGTGTGTTCATCTTTTCATTCAGGTGAACTCATTACTTCAAGCAGTCGCCAGTCGTCTTCTTTAATCCCAAATTAATCAGATGGCTAATCCCAGTCCAGTGTCTGACTGACGGTGGTGTCTGCTCGTCTCCTCTTTCCCCCCCCCTTCCTTCATCTATGCTCCTATAACCCCCCCCCCCCCCCAACACACACACACACACACACACAGCATATTGTGTCTAAGCCCTTCATCAGTGTTGTGGAACCCGACCGGCCTACAGGCTCACAATTCCATCCACTTGTAGCAAAGCAAACGTGGACCGAACAGATTTCATTTTCAAACGAGCAAAAGCAATAGATACGCTTGTAAAAGATGGCGGTTTATCCAGCGCGGTAAAATGTTACCGTGTGTATATGAGACTGCATGTAAAGTATTTAATCGTTTTTCATTAACTCAATTTACAGCAGAGTTTAAAAATAATGAGAATTCCGTCGCCGTGGGCACAAGGAGGGAAAATGTGCAGAGTTGGTTTCTAGTTTCTAAAAGTGAACATCGCTTTAGTTTCCTCCATGGGTGCTGGATACTAGTTGAAGTGTCCAACTGCTGTGTGTGTGTGTGTGTGTGTGTGTGTGTGTGTGTGTGTGTGTGTGTGTGTGTGTGTGAGAGAGAGAGAGAGGCCGGGGTGGCGGGCGGCTGTGCGTGACTAGAACAGGACAAAGCTGGCTGCCTTGAGGGAGAATAGGCGGGCGGGGGGGGGGGGACCCTCCGTACCCTTGATCCTCGGAGCGATATGAGTCTTAACCATTCTGACGGGGAAAGATGGAGAGAGAGATGGCGAGAGAGGGAAGGGAAGGGGGCAGTTTAGACTCCTGGGATTCCAAAGCAGTGACCGTGAAAGTGCTTAGATAAACAGAGAGAAAGATGGAGAGGGAGGGGGGGAGGGGGCGGTTGGAAGTCGGCGGAGGAGGAGGAGGAGGAAGGAGAAGACGAGAAGGTGTTGGCACGTTGACAGGGGAAGGAAATGAGACGAGCTGAAGGGAAGCAGACGGGAGTTAAAGCAAGTAAAGAAGTTCTTAAATAAGTTGGCCGAGCGTCTGATGGGCTGAGAGGAGGCGAGGACGCTGTGTTTCGCTCCTTCAGAGTCGTCCCCCTCCTCGTGTTTTTCCCTCCATCTTCCCTCCGCTGCTCTTAAATAATTCAGGCCTGTTGGTATTAGAGCGGGGGGGGGGGGGGGGTGTTTCTTGACGTGTCTAAACTCCGAGCTGACTGACTGACTGACTGACTGACAGAGAGAAAGAGGCCGACAGAGCGATCCGCCGCTAAGAACCATCAAAGCGGCAGAGACGGAAAGAAGCGAAGAGAACGGAAAAGCACACCTGGGATGAGTTGTGTGTGTAAAGAATCTGTGTGTGTGTGTGTGTGTGTGTGTGTGCTGCCTGTCCAGCTTTGACCTTCACACCGGGGGGTGGGGGGGGAGAGGGAGAGAGACGAAGTGTAAGAATGGGAAAGGAAGAATGTGTCTACCCCATCAGAAGTGTGACCCACTTTAGTAAATGATGGATTCTCAAAGCCAAGTCTGATTTATTGGCTGAGTGTATTTGCTTAGCGAGCGCCCTTTTCACTATAGTAAAGAGTGGATATGAGTAAGTGTGTGTGTGTGTGTGTGTGTTTAGGTGGGTGTTGTCCTCCGTAACCCACTTACACAGGTGGGCTTTGCGGGACACAGATAAGTGTAGTTAAGTTTAGTTAATAAAATGGATGAAACCGCAAGAACGTAACTCCGCAAAAAACTTGTGGATTAGTTTGATTTATTAACTTTTATTGCTAAAACGCCGTCAGATAAAGTGATACAAACAACAGACGGGGAAACTAAAAGGCTTATATTAGATTTAAAGATGAAAGAATCGGTATAGAAACTTTGACAGCCTGTTAGTTAAAGCTGAAATAAAGGAAGTCAGGGGAGTAAACTGAATATTTTACACATCTCAGGGAAAACCTCCGCAGTAATTTAATCCTAATTACAAACGCCGCCGCTGCGTTTGTCGGCAGTGAGGGCGAAAGGGGGAAAGCTCCAAAAGAGTCCAAATGAGCCGCCATCGATTAGAGCCTAAAACTAGAAGGGCTCATACCTCTGCCAAGGCCACACAAGCCGAGGATAAAATGTGAAATAATGAAGGGGACATTTCTAACAATAACTGGATTAAATTTACTAAGATGTTTTAACAAAGAGCCTTTTTTTTTTAATGGATCCAGATCTGCACACAATTGTTCCCATTAGTTGTCCGTGATACAGTAAAGTGACCTTGTTATCATTGAATTTATAAAAATGTGAGAGAAAAAGTGTGTGTGTGTGTGTGTGTGTGTGTGTGTGTGTGTGTGTGTGTGTGTGTGTGTGTGTGTGTGTGTGTGTGTGTGTGTGTGTGTGTGTGTGTGTGTGTGTGTGTGTGTGTGTGTGTGTGTGTGTGTGTGTGTGTGTGTGTGTGTGTGTGTGTGTGTGTGTGTGTGTAACCTGCAGGCACGTGATGGACGTCTGCAGGACACAGAGGACACATGCAGTTAATCAGCTTTCAGCCTAATATGAGCCTGTGATCAACCATGTTATACTAACAAGCCGTGTGTGTGTTTGTAGAGCAGCAGAGTGGGTGTATAAACATTAGACAGATGATGTTGACACACCAGATCAGCTGCGTGACACTTTGTAGCAGCGCAACTTTGACGGATTCCGTAAACATTGTGAATCACAACTTCTCTCTCTCTCTCTTTTTTTTTGTCCACCCCTCTCTCGCTGTCACTGTCGTCGTCTTCTTCTTCGCCCGGCGTCTCTGTCAGTTTGGGAGCGGCGAGGTGCTGCAGCTATATTGAGGTTTCTATGTTCCAGCCTGGCACCTGTACAGATCAGCCCTGTATTTACACTGCAGCTGCTTTTAGACTGCAGCGGCACGGAGGCGCTCATTACTCTGAGGTTTAGCCTGTCCAACGCAGGGATGCAGGGGGAAGGACGGATGGAGGGATGGAGCAAAAGGATGGATGGATGGATGGCTGGATGGGCGGGGCATTGGCTTGGCACCCATCCCAGCCCCAGGATTGGTCGTTGTCCTGGCAACGGCACGGCTGACCTTATTTACCCCCACGCGCGGGCACGCACACCCTGGTTCCACACACACACTTCTGCCGCGTTTTCTTTTTTTTTTCGCCAAAACTTACACACACACACACTCACACACACACACACACACACACACTTCCCTCCCACATAAGCTGGATCTCTCTTTGTGCCGCCTTTTTCGTCTCACAAGTGTGACGGCGTCCGTGCAGAGCAGGTGAGGGCAGAAGTCGAGTGAGGTGACGCCGCCAGCTGGCAGGATCACAGCCATGATGCTTGAGCGCAGGACGGCGCTGCTGCTCATTTATCTTCTGCACGGTAATTTCATATGTTCCCAAAAAAAAAAAGCCTGTCAGTGGAAAGCTTGAGGGCGGGACTGGAGCACACATGGAGAGCCCGGTCACAGAGTGGAATGATGTTCCCCACAGACCTGCCGCCGTATCAAAACGCTTCCGATGGATTGGTTTCCATACTGATGGCTCCCGTGCGGCGGAATGACACAATTCTCCTCAGCTGTGACGGCCGTGCTCATACATCCTGTTTGTGCTGCTGAGTCCCACAGAATGATCACACATACAGTAGGCACATACTGTATATACACACACGGGCACCTGTGTGGTAACAGGCAGAAAATAGGATCTCTCTCTCTCTCTCTCTCTCTCTCTCTCTCTCTCTCTCTCTCCCCCTCTCCCTCCCTCTCTCTCTCTCTCTCTCTCTCTCTCTCTCTCTCTCTCTCTCTCTCTCTCTCTCTCTCTCCCCCTCTCCCTCCCTCGACTGGAGCTTTTGAATCTTTAGGGCCTGAAGCAGCAGGTGTGTGTGTGGGTGGGTGTGTGTTTCATCTGCGCCTGTATATTGATGGGAGTTATAGAAGTCCACGATGCAGCCTGCTGATCCTCACAGTTTGATAAGTGATCCGATCGCCGGTGCTCTCTGGTCATTTCATGGAACCTCCAGGGTTCAAGCTGCAACTAATCACCCCATCTAGGTCACACACACACACACACACACACACGCACACGCGTGCAATCATGAACTGAATTCACATCAGTGTGTGAGGCGTCGACTCAGCGATCTAAAATCTGTGTGTACATCAATCCTTTTGCAGGACAGATTGGGTTGTGGCAACAGAAAGGGTTAAGGTCTGGAAGATGTCATGGATGGATTCATGGAGGGCTGGATGTGAAGGTCCTTGCGTGTGCTCCATATTCTCTCTGTATGTGCAAACGTATGACTGGAAAAGCAAACGTTTTAGTAGCTGGAGGAGTGAAAACGTTGACACACTCCATGCGTCTGGAGATTTGAAGTCACAGGAAAGAAGGCTCAACGTCTGGTGTGGAGGACAGATACACTTCCTGCTAACCTTGAAGAAAGCACACACACACACACACACACACACACACACATACACACACACACACACACACAGTCAGTCACACTCACACACTCACACAGCCATACCAAACAGGAAAAGGGCAGATAAGAGCAACAGCTTGTTTCCCCTTAATTCCCTCTTTCCTGCATGATGATGATCGCGGGCCACAGTTTGACGACACTGAGGAGATCTTCCGGCGAAGCTGTAGTGTCTGAGAGGGGGGGCAGGGGGGGCAGGGGGGATTCTTCAAGCCAGCTGGGCAGGCGGTGTAGTGGGGGGGCTCCAGATGGTCAGAGGTGGGGGGTAAAGTCCTTGTTTGTGCGCAGTGAGGGGAGTAAGCACCAGGTTAGACACAACACTGGTGTTTGGGCTCTGGACACAGCATGGATATGTGTGGGCATGGAGGAGGAGGAGGAGGAAGGGGGGGCTGCCCTGATTCTGCTCCGTATTCCTCCCGCGGTCTTCACAGCGTAGAGACTAGCTGACGAGGTTCAAACCCGCACAAAATCTCGGGGAAGTGCGGCAGCCTCACTTCCCCCCGTCGTCCTCGCTCGCTCAGGTGTGTCGGTGCAGTTCTGCCGCTCTTTCATGTTCCTCCTCTGAAGACACCTGGGCCTGTGGAGCCAGAGGTCAGTGGAGCTTAGGAGATGCCGGAGGAGGAAATCTTCCCCCCCGCTTCAGTTCTCCGCTTCGTCCCCTCTCTCTCCTCCCACGCTGTCTTCGGGCCGTCCTTTGTCGTTTTGGTCATTTTTGATCCGTCTCTCTCTCTCTCTCTCTCCTCTCCACACGCCTGCTCTTCCTCCTCCACAGCCGGCCTAACATCTCCGGTCCCTCAGTGTGGTAAGAACAAGCTAAAGCAAAGACACGAGGCAAAGGAAACCCTGACGGAGACCTACGGCTCACCTGTCGTCTCCTTATTTGTCTCTGCACAGTAAACTGCCTCCATCTGTTACTGCAGAACACTTAACCAAGCTCTCGCATCTGACAAAAGCTTCCTCCGGCTGTGCCCGAGGTCCTCTGAGCCAAGACAGGAACGACTTAAACGGAACTACGCTTCAAGTGCCGCGACGACTTTGGAAAGTTGAAGCGACTGATGTTTACATGTAAACTTAAACCACCAAAGCATGTAAACACTGAGAATAAACGCTTCCGAAGCTCTTAACGCTGCGGCGTGACCTCAGCTAGAGAATGCTAACCCTGCTGCCGTCGACCCTTTGGAAGGATCGGCCCCGTAGAGCCTTTCAGTGTCTAAACATCGGCGGAAAGGTGGAGCTCCGACGCGTTGTGTGTTCTTCACCAGCTCTCTGTTTACCCTCAGTGTCCTCTGAGATCATCGCTCGCTGTAAACATACTCTCAGCATTTTCCCTGTAGTAGGATCTTCCTATCCACCATCGGCTCGCCGGCGTGCCCGAGTGTATTCAGTATGCGGAGTATGCAGCCCGATCCAGTATCTGCTCTGTATTCCTGGAGCCGTGTTGTGGGATTGTTGCTCCTTTAATTATTCTCTCATATTAAAGGATCAAAGGTCTTTGCAACAGTCAACCCCCATTTCATTAAAACTTCTCCCCCCCCCCCTCTCTCTCTCTCTCTCTCCCTCTCTCTCTCCGTCCTTCACGGGTGCACATTACAGAAACCCCAACACACACACACACACACTGGGAAGATGCGAGTTATGTCCAATTTTGGGTTTTGAACCTTGATTTCCAGTAATTATAAAAAAGGGCGAGTTTAAGTCGCGTTAGTTCTCCACTGCAGATCCCCAGCGTGTTGTTTGTGATTTGGTTCCTCGGTGTGAGAGCGTGCATCATCCCTCAGAAGGGTATCACTGATCACCCTCTGGCACGAGCGGGGGGAGCATGTTTTATTCCCCTGAAGTACTTTCATGTTTATCTGTGTGTGTGTGTGTGTGTGTGTTGCCCTCTGCCTTATTGCACCAGTGGACCAAACCAATCCTCTCCCCTGCTTCTGGAGGCGCCTCTCCCTGATAGGCTGCTCTGTCGCGCTCTGTTCTTTGACACCTACTGCTCCTCGCCGCTCCCATGATGCCCCTGTGCTGTCACCGCACCGCGCTGCACGGAGGCTGGCAGGAGGGGAGGATGCCGAGTGTAATTAGGGCATACCGAAGCCTACCAGGCCCAGTGAGGGAGGGAGAGAGAGGGAGAGAGAGGCGAGAAAGAGAGATGACAGTTTGACATGGGTAAGAGCACACCTTCTCTGTAATTGCCGGCGTGCATATGGCGCAGCGCCGCGTTTGGGAAGCTTGTGGGAGGGGAAGTGAGCAGGTGATGTAGGAGAGAGGAGAGAGGAGTCAGAAATAGGAGAGGAGGACGCGCGGGGGGATGCAGTGAGGCCTCTGACGCAGCCCGGCCAAGAAGATCCAGAGCTGAGAGGCGAGGGAGGAGACGGAGGTGGAGCAGGGGAGGAGGAATGCATGGTGGGGGAGGGGAAGTCGGAAGTTTGCGGTGACTGACATGTATAGTTGGGGGGGGGGGGGCACCTTGTTGACACAGCACACATATATTATTACGCACTCTCGTGCACACACACACAAGCTCGTGCACACAGGTAGTGTGTAAACATGACTCTGTGGAAGCCTCAGAATGTCCCACAAGCAGGAGGAGTAAACGCCTGATGAGTGTGTGTGCGTGTGTGTTCGTTTGATAGAGCGAGTGTGTTCATCAGTGTGTGTTTGTGTGTGTGTGTGCATACTTAAACCGGCTTATTTGCTTCTGTGTTCACTCAACCGGACGATCAAGTACCTTTGTTCAGATGTAATTAGTCGACACAGGTAATAGAGCTATTGGGCAACCACACACACACGCACACACACACGTTCAGAGAAGAGATATTGATCAGCAGAGTGTTGTGTGTGTGTGTCCTGTGTGGGGACCCTGATCGATGGTGTCCTGTCCTGGTGATAGATCGCCAATTCGGCGCGGCAGCTTTGAGCAGGAAGCAGCAGCTTTAGTGAGAGCCGCCGCCGCCTCCCGGGTCGCACCTGCACCGTCGTCTCCCTCGCACACGCACACACACACTCTCACACAGACACACACGCTCCGTACAAGCTGCTGCACACGCCACTGCACACACATACATTCAGTCGTTCAGGATCAGAGCCAAGACAGAACGTGAATTTCTATTTCCCTTTTTGTTTTGTTTTGTCGTCTCTCAGTGTGCACGCCTCCTCTCTGACGGGGTCCGGTCATATCCCCTCTCACTGCTCCATCCATCTTCGATTCCCTTACGCAGACGCCCCGGACAATCTGATTCTCCCGCTTCCTGTCACGTCTATCCGTTCCATTCCAGTTTTCATCAATTCCATCCTCTTTCTCCTCCCCCTCCTCTTCCTCCTGCAATTTATTTTTTTTGTCTTTTCTCCATTTTCCACTTAATAGGAGACAACTCCTCTTGTCCACCCGCTTTCCCCCTTCCTTCCCATGTTCCCCTTCACCGGCTCCCAGCACTCCTTCCCGCTCCCCTCCGCTCTGTCGCCCCTCTATAAAGACCCCCACCCACGGGCCTGAACCTTCTGCCCCTCATCCGTCTCTCCTGCAGACCAATTAAAGTCCGTCTCTTCTCCTCTTCCGCTCCTGTTGTTCTCCTCTCGCTGTCTCCACTCAGACTCTCTGGGGTTGCTAATTAAAGCACTTTCCTTTCTCTTTACTCTCCACTCTTTCCTACCTGTTCATCTTCCTCCTCGGGCTCTCCTTTGTGCGTCCCCCTCAGCCTCGCACACACCTTTCTTCATCATCCCCCCCACCTCCCCCTGCTGTCTCTCTCCTGGCCGCGTCTCATGTCAACCCATCGCTCACGTTCCCTCTCCCCGCGTTTTGTCGCACAATCCTCCCCTCAATCCTTCCCCTCTGACTTTATTTGCCTTTCCCTTTCATGCTGTCGCGATTCCTTAAAATGAGATTTACCTCTTCTTCCACATCTGCCCGTCCTCTCCTCCCTCACTCACTCTCCCTCTCATCTTCCTCTCTGTCAGCGTGTACTGGTGTGTAGCTGAGAGGTTTCTGCAGTTTAGAGGAGCATGCATCTCCTGTCCAGAGCGGGTTGTTATGCTTAAAGCCAGTCAACCTTGACCGGAGACGCGGTCGTGCACGTTAACGCGCACGGCGGCCATAAGTGTGTACACGCCTGTGTTTGTTTGTACAGTGCGGTGGAAGTGGACAAGGGGGCGGACAGAGGGAGGGCGGCTTGTCTTGTGCTCAACTCCTCTCGCCGCTCGTAATTAGCATGTGAGGAGTTGTTGTTTTTCTCCGCCTGACTTTCACCCTCGCTCCCCTGGCAGGCTGATCGTTTGCCAGGCAATAAAATGGAGTTGATTTATCAAATTCCCAAAACATTCTTCTTCCTCCCCCCCAAAAAAAACAGAAAAGGGAAAAAAAGCAGCACCAGTTTTCTCAATCACCCCCGTGAAATCATTATGTGGAGAAATTGATGAACTATCCATCTGCTGGAACGTTCCACATTCCTCCAGGCACAAAGGCGTTATGGAATACCTGTCATCTGTCTCTCTCTCTGTCTCTCTCTGTGGTTCACCCCCCCCCCCCCCCCCCCTCCTTCCCTTCACTCATGTATCACTCTGTGTAACTGTGTGAAAGTTTAATGCCATTGTCATTTCTTCCCCCCCCCCCCTCTCCTCTCCCAGGTTAACAGCAGGTGATCTGTCCATCCAGGTGAATGTCAACGACTACCTGGACATCTACTGCCCCCACTATCCAGACACGGAGACCCCCTCCGACCCCGGGCAGCCAGAGACCCTGGCCCTTTACCTGATAGCGGAGACGTCCTTCCAGGGCTGCGTGGAGACCAAAGGGGCCCTCAAGAGGTGGGAGTGTAACTCTCCACACGCCCAGCACGGGCCGGTGCGCTTCTCTGAGAAGATCCAGAGGTTCACCCCCTTCTCCCTGGGCTTTGAGTTCATACCAGGGCACCACTATTACTACAGCTGTGAGTAGTGTGTTTGTTTGCCTGTGTGCGTGTGTGCATTTGTATCATTTAGCCTGCAGGTTCACAGCTTCATGGGGATCATCAGATGACTCATAGGACGGGGATGAAATATGTGTTTATATCATGCAAACATAAATTGAGGGTTTATTCTTCAGGAAGTTGTTTTTTTGGGGGGTGAAACAATGAATATTAGCTGGAGGCTCTGCACACTGGCAGCCTAGTAAGTAGCCTGCAAAGAGATAAAAATGTAATATCTGATGTCACAGTTTGCCCCCTCTGCATATTCAGCCGCGTCAGTGGACGTGTGGTGACTAGACAGACCTTTATTTTGAAGGGACGGGCGCTAAAAAGGCCGATGAGCTGATTTACACATTTCTATTAGAGGCGTGAAACTCCCACAGATAATGTGGATGTTTGGCATAAATTCATACTGAATTACAATAATGTGATATGTTCTTAAAGCCGCAGGTTGTTGCGCAATTTTAATTCCAGTTCCGTCCTCTGCTGTTTCATCCCCGCGCTCTCACTCATTCATTTCAGCCCGCTGGAGGGGAAAGGGAAAGGGAGGGAAAGAGGAGATGGCTTAGTGGCTGTAAAATCAGATAATGTTTTTTTCTTCTTCCTCACTTTCACAACTGCTGCTGTCACTTCAAGCGAGATCGGGATGACGCGAAACAACGCGAAGAATGAAAGAGTCAAGTTGAATGCACAGAACGGAAGTGTGACAACAAAGAGACAGTGGGAACAGCACAGTGTAGGGGGGAAGAAATGGAGATCGATACGGAACGACAGCGAGGGAGAGGGGGGTGGAGGAGGGGGGAGGTGGGGGGGTCTGGCTGGAAAGCAGACAGAGGTAGAGAAGCGTGGAGGGGTGACAGAGAGAGAGAAAGAGCAACGATGGACACAGTCTGACAGTAGAGGAAGGGAGGGAGGTAGGGGTGAGAGTGCAAGAGAGGGATGAGAAAGGCCGGATGAGTGGAATGCACACAGGAGAAAGAAAAGAGAGAGCGACAAAAGGGACGGAGTGAAGGGATGGATGAGGCGGAGGGAGAGAAAGAATCTTTACATAAATTACTGTTGCGGTTGGTGGGACAATGGCACATTGTGGAGGGCATGAGAGAGCGGTTTCACACACACACAGGCATGCTTGCACGCACACACACGCACCCCACACATATGTGTACACACGCACGCACACACACACACACACACACTGGGCTATTGTGGCTGTGCAGACCAGTTCACAGAAAAGCAACAATGGCTCTTCCCCCCGCTGGTTGGGCCACATAAGAGCTGGGAGCTATTGTGGGCGTTTTGTCCACATCAAAGATAAGGCCTAAAGTTGGTCCAAATGTCTGGCTCAGGGGCTCTGGGGCAGGTCATGAATGGGTCTGGAGCAGCGGAGACAGTATAATGGCATTAGCCCGGGAGGACAGTGCAGTGTTATTAGAAACACTAATGGTATTAGTTGGCTCAGTCTGAGTCTGGATCAGCTCCTCTGTGTGGATCACTGGTCCCTCTGCCTCACATAGGGACAGGAAGAGGGCATCAGGCTTTAATAGTAATACTACAGCTCCGTTCTTCTTCAGTTACCAGTTAAGAAGTACTGACACCAAGTAACGCCAAAGTTACTGCTAAGAATTAAGATCAGGATCCACAAATTAGTTCCCACTTTCTTCAACATTACGAGATAGGTATGTCATTAAATCAGCCC
>NW_027466871.1:70000-212500 GCF_046128005.1 Genypterus blacodes
CACACGCACACTAACACACACACACACTCACAAACTCTTAGCGGGAGGCCCAGACCCAGCGTGCTATTTAATGCTTCGTTAGCTCTCAGATGGCCATTGCTTGTACAGGACATGAGAGTCATTTGGTCGGCTGGCGTGTGATTTGGCAGAGACATGTCGCCGTGGAGACGTGCTGACGGCAGATGGACGCGAGACACAAACGGTCCTCAGCCCCTCGTTTAATAGGTCTCAGCCTGCTCGCTCACAGATGAGACTGAAGAGGCCCGTTTCCTCTCTCATCTCGCCGTGTGTGTGTGTGTGTGGATAGGTGGTCGTTTTCCAGGAGGGATCAATACACTGTGTGTGTGTGTGTGTGTGTGTGTGTGTGTGTGTGTGTGTGTGTGTGTGTGTGTGTGTGTGTGTGTGTGTGTGTGTGTGTGTGTGTGTGTGTGTGTGTGTGTGTGTGTGTGTGTGTGTGTGTGTGGTTGCTGTGTCAGAGGTGGACTCAAGGCCATAGATCGATTTAATAACAGCTGTAATTCTGCAGCCTCATCCCTTCATCTCTGACCCTCCTTTCTCTCTCTTCTCTCTCTCTCTCTCGCTCTCTCTCCCTCTTCTCTCCTCTTCTCCCTCTCTTTCCTCTATCGTGCCCTTTTTCCTCCCGTTTCTGCTCCTCTGTGTCCGTTTTTCCATCTTGTCTCTACATTCTCTCTCTCTCTCTCTCTCTGTCCCTCCATCTCTCCTCGCCACCCTCCGTCCCTCCATCGTTCCCTCCATTATTTCCTTTTAGCTCAGCCCCCTGCTGAGAAACTGACGCCCAGACGCAAACACACCCCCTCCCGCCCCCCCACCCTCCCGTCTCTCTCTCTCTCTCTCTCTCTCTCACCCTCCCTCTCTCTCCCTCCTTTTCTCTCTGTCTGACCTTGTTTCAATCTTTCCAATCTTTCTATTTTCCCCTAAGTACTCTCGCTCTCTACCTCTCTTCCTTTCATCTTCTGTCCACTTCTCCGTTTCGCTCTGTCATTTCAGATTTTGTTGTGTCCCCCCCTCCTCTTTTTCATTTCCTGTACCCCCTCTGTATAATCTCGTCATTCTTGCTCTCTCTCTCTCTCTCATTTACATAACACTATCTTTTCCTGTCGCTGTGCCTCTCAAGTGCTTTTTTTATCCGACCTTTAAGAGAATTTGCATAGGGGGACATATTTAGGGTTGCACAGCCAGTCAGTACTCATTTTTCATGGCGTTTGGCTTTGAGTAATGGTAAATACCTTCCTCTGGTCATTTGTCTGTTTCTGCTGCTCCTTTTGTTCCACAAAGAAGTTGCTTTATTATGAAAGTTAAGCATGAAAAAATGACTAATCAGCAACTTGTTTCTTTTTCTCCCCTCTCAACTTTACCCCCCCTCCTCCCCTCCTCCCCTCCTCCCGCCTTGGCCTTCCCTCTCCACTGTAGCGTCAGAGGGTTCGAAACAGAAACAAGGTGAGACGCAGCGCTGCACTCTCGATTCATTTGTAAGTTGTTCTTTGACGTCGGCATGGCCTCATCTGTGCTGTGTGTCGCTCTCTCCAGCAGACACGCAGACGCATCCACGTCCACATCCACGTGGCGCCTCTTCGTCCAGCAAGACGTCGCTCCCGCTCCTCCTCCTCCTCCTCCTCCTCCCGCTGACCATCTGACTCCGGCCCGACCTCACGTTTGTTCTCTGCGGGAATTATTTACTCGGACTGATCCCAAACGAGACGCGTGGGCCGGCATATTGCAGAATGGTCACCCTCCTGTGAAATTCCAGAGAACCGGCAAGTGAGGAGGCTACAGTGACTCAGGGCCCTGACACGCCCTGGTAATTTCTTCTTCTTGTTTTGCTCCATCTGTTGCGTAAGTAGTAACATAAATAGTAGAATATGACACAAAGCCTTAGCTTTAGTTAGAAGTTTCATGTTCTTGCTCGTTTGTTCCATCTTCCCTTTGACTTCCTGCCTCCAGTTCAAAAGTAGCCAAAAAAATCACATTCCTGCACTGAGTGGCTCAGGTCAGATGTCAGTCAGGTGCACCGCCTGTTTTCTGACACAAACACACACGCACACACATGCACACACACACACTTCCTGACTGTGTGTTTCTTCTGCCTCGTTTGCATTAGAGTTTGTTAAATATTCAGATTAACTTTTGGAACTGATTGGGTTTCAAAATTAAAGGTGTTCTACAGGGAATTTGGGAACGTTCTAGGTGGATAGGCAGGGCTTCTGCGCCCCCTACTGGGATCAAACTGGTTGCACTGGTGTTGGACTGGGACGGTCATGAAAGCAGCCAGACAGAGACTGGACACTGTGTGGAAATGGAAAATGTCTCCAAGAGGACCTGAGACTGGATTTGACCGGACCTCCTGTTGTTGTGCTTCTCCATCTCTCTCATGGCCCTTCAAAATAAAGTGCAGGGAAGAGGGATTATGGGTAAACAGAGAGCATCAGCTCATCTCACTCCACTGGACCTGGTGAGGACCACTGAGGCTGATTGGTTGATGGACGGACTTTTGACCAGCTAGATGTGCAGATGTGCACACAAGCTTTTTTTTTAAATATGAACTGAATCACATGTTTTAGATTGGACCGTTATGTTGATTAGTTGATTGGTTAATCAAAATAAATCAAAAATATACTTCAAGGGTTCAGAACAATTTGACAAATACTTTACTTTTCATGCACAAATAATACAATTTATCCTGTTTTCTCAATCTGCTGCAATGTAGTTTCACAAGTTGTTTTTTTATAGAATTTATTATATTTTTACCAAACAATCCATTTGCAATTTACTCATGGATTTAAAAAGAAGAAAACTTTAAAAGAAAAAAATGTTCTTATTAATAACTGATTTAATGATCTGACTGTTTTTGTTAAAAAAATAGAACTAATCTAATTGACATTAAATGAAAGTTTATGTATTTATATATAAAAACATAATTATATTCCCAATGTATTGTAATTATTTTAGTGACTTGCGGTCATAAAATCTTACGGTTAATTCTGCAGTGAATTAATCTTTATTAAAAAAAAACTACATTGTTAGCGCTTAAGGGTTTTGTTTTTTTTCACATCTTTGGTTGTAAACATCACGTCGTTCATGGCCTTGGGTTTTATGTTGTTCATTTCCTGACAGGGGGATCAAACTGCTGTTAAATGACTTCACTGATGTTGAACATTACAATCATTTACCTTTAGGAATGTATGTTTGATTGCCGTATGTTTTGTTATTTCCTCTGCTTTCACATTTTAGTGAAGACCTTTGCATCTTCTGTGAAGAGCCGACTGCAATCTGAGCCTTATTTACACGGCAAGACAACAAAATAAATATGATTGCATTAAAACATTTAATCAATTGTCATTTAACTTTTTTAAAGTATTGACATTTTATGTAACCGCAGCCCTCGCCAGCAACACACACACACTCGCACAAACTGCTTTATTTGTGGAACAGACACATATCTAGTGTAATACACAGGAGAACAGCGATAAGAAGACTTCTGGGACTTGGTGTGACCTTGTGGTGTAAGAGGCCATTGTAACGTGAGGAACCTGGTGGAATATTGAGCTGAGTTTTTATCTACGGGCAGCCAAAGCCTGATAACACTCAGATACCCAATAGACTCCTGGTATTAATAGATCCTGATGCATCATTGCCAATACATTGACCTTAACTTATCTAACTGTATTTATGTGCATCCCAGACTGGGCTGAGGAAAACAAGGAGATGTTTCAGTTTTGTGTTTTAAAGACAGAAACGTACATCTAAATGCATTTCCATTTATATAGGCTGTAATGTAAAGCCCGTTGTGAAGGCAGAGAGGCAATTTCCTGGCTAATATGGGGCTAACGCTCCTATTTCATGGCTTATGAGCGCCTCTGATGACATGTTTGTCACTGTTGAGGCATGTTGTTCTAAACTGGCTTTGATTTTGACCTTCACATACACATTTACAAAGCTTGTGTTTTCCCATCTCTTTTAGCTGTGAAAGATGATGTAAGCACATGAGATTCAGCACAAAGCTTTCAGATTGGACCGAAGGGGGGGGAACAGAAGCGCGTGTGTGTGTGTGTGTGTGTGTGTGTGTGTGTGTGTGTGTGTGAATAAAACAAAAGCCTCAATGTGACTTTTTATAAAAACGTTTTGTGTACCTTTCATATCTGATTCCACACTGAAAACGCCAAAGGTTACAGATCTTATAATATGTTTTCATGCAACACTGTTTGTGTTTGTTGCAGTTTTGCTCTCTGGGCTGTTGATGAATGACAGAGCTGGAGCTGAACCTCCAAACAAACTTCATAATTACGGACAGATGGACTGTATTATGTAAATTTGCCGTGCTTCCTCCGACGACTGTAAACATGAATGTTTTCCAAATTTACAAGTTGAGTTTCATTTGCCCTCCATATGCCTTCCAAGTGTAATTATACACTATCAACGTGGCTGTGCTCGCTTTAAAGTTCAACGTTCAGGTGATGTAATGGCTCCTGACTGAATATTAACAGGTGTCACCTTTAGTACTGACTTATAGTTCCATTAAAATGTCTCCAATACGGATATCGTTGATTAAAAGGAACAATAAAATCGGAACAGAATTACATTGAACTGCGACAACAACTGAATTTAGAGAGGAATCACTCTGCTTATTCAGATCAGTGGGCCTAACATGAGGAGGTAGGCAGGGGTCAGAGGTCATCTCTGTGGCAGGAACCGTCCTTATGAATACTCGTGGATATAAACCCTCGAAAATCGTGCGGCCCCTAAGAAAACCTCCTTTCAATATTTCGACTTCTCTGGCTGCCAATTGATTTTTCTTCTTCTTCTTTTTTCATTGAAGTCGCACCATGCATTGAAAATGAGAACTTTATCTCTTACGGGCATTGAAGCGATACAAGGTCAAGCTGGCTTTCTTTGGGCACTTTGTTCTCTCTGTTTCTTCTGCAGAAAAAAATATTTTAATGTCGGCTGCATATTTATGCGATGAGCAGGATTGTGGAGAATATTAGGCAGCCGGCAGTGAACATACAACATGATCTCCTAATGTTAGGACACCGAGGGAAACACTCAACTCTGCTGTCAATCACCAGTTTAGAATCTAATTAACGTCTATTTAGAGATTAGCTGTAAGTCATTGTGGTCATTACTGAAGGTCCAGACGTGAAGAGATAGAAGTGCCTTTTACTGCCTCAGGAAGAGAGACTGTGACTGACACTGAGTCGCTGTGAAATCTCCTGTCCTCTGTCCTTTCCGTCTCACAGCTTTGGACCAACAAAAAAAAAGAAGTTTGTGTCTTCTAGCGTGAGATTGAGGAACCTTTCTAGCCCGGAGAGGCACTTTCTCTGCCAACGGTCAAAGTGTTTTACTCTCAGGTGTAATCTTTCCCACGTGTGTGTAAGCAGCATTTGAGTGTATTTACTCCTGGAGGTAACATCACGGCGGGGTGTGTGTGTGTGTGTGCTGCAGGTCCTCCAACAACAGATGTATTATATAGTCCTGCAAAAGAGCTCTTACATGCTGGCTGTGCTGAATTCTCAACCAGCTGTCAAAAATTTCACTTGCAAATATTGCGTTAAACCTTTCACAGTTAAAACAATCAGATATTTGTATTCACAGCGAGTTTGCGTATTGGAATGAAGGAGCCAACCATCAACTCACTTCAGAGAAGAACAACAATCCAGGCAAATGTTCTGCATTATCAATTATATTTAAGTTCTCAGGGACAAACTTCATACTCGTTTCCAAGGCTTTGGGTGCTGATGAATACGACTAACTGCCAGTGTCACACACGCAAATACTTGCTGGCAGCAGTTGTCCTCATATTAAAGCGATACATCTCTGAGTGTAACCTTTGGCAGTATCATATTGGAGGCTTAGAGATATTTTTCAATGTCAGGTTGAATACATAGTGGAAGGTCAAACACAAGTGCCAAATCTTTAAGGCTTTGACTTTGAAACAGGTTTGTCTTTACTATTACAAATACTTGAACCTTTAAAATGTGATAATTATATTAAATAAGCCCACGCAAAGAAAAACTCCTTTGGGATTTTTCTGCCCCATATTATTCAAATTAAATTCATATTCTTGCCTAAAACCAAAGAGTGGAATATAATTTGAAGTACAGAGGGATCCCTTCGCCAAATACCAAATTCTCTTGCAGTACTCATCATATTTTGCTGCGTGTGTTGGGTGTAGATGGTGAAATGGGTACTGCATCATTTTGTAGCCATGATGAATAGTTGTACTAGTTTAACTTCCAGGTTGTGAATACTATTAATAATAAAATAATGTTAAACATCTCTCATCTTTGACCGGGTTTAAGTTGGGGATGTGTGTGTGTGTGTGTGTGTGTGTGTGTGTAAATCAGCCCCGGTTGAGTTACTATGTTGCGTTGCTCTGCTGAAGCTTCACAGGCCCTTCACATTAAAGTGAACCTGCTGTGCGTCTTGGTTCTGTACGACGGACTGAGAAGTGTGACAAACTTAGAATTATGAGGCCGCCTTTTATTTGAGCTCACAGAACCCAGACACAAACCAGCAAACTCTGTCACACTTCACATGGCAGCCGGCACAGCAGCCTCCTCTCCTCTCCTCCCTCCTTCTCTCCACCTCCCTCCCTTTCTTTATCTCTCACTTTCATCCTCTTTTTTTAATGTGTGACACTTTGATACTGAACATCCTATTTCCCGTGTTCTGGTCGGTTGGCTTTACATGCAGATGGGTCGGTAATTTGCATAGACTCAAAGGTCTCCCTTCTCTCCTGATGCTTCATGACAGCCGAGTGTCTATTCATCCTCCGTGTTAAGGATCTCTCCGAGGACATCGCCTGAATTGCTGTCTCATGCTGCTACTAGTTTCGTTTTACACTGCAGGAACTGCTGAGGGATTGGATTAGGAACGTATTCCTTTAGAGAAAACCATCACACCAAAGTCGGCTCACACCTCACAATGTAAATGGAGAGTTGACTCTAATATCAGAGTTTGTTGTATGTTTCCTTATAAAGTCCTTGCCAAATGTATTTAGGAGAATTAAAGTCAGTCCCCATCCACATCACACAGCATTACCTCTGTTTCTTAAGTAAAGAGTCTCACCTCTGATTTTTGGAGAGTGAAGAATTCAGAAGTTGTTGCATTTAAACACAAAACAATGGCCAAATACACCCCCAGTTTGTTCCACTGCGTCTCACATGGGACCACAGTTGCTCTATCAGTATATTGTGTTTGCAGTTTTGTAGCTTGCATACAAAGCCAGAGCAGTGTGAAATAAAAGGATGAGATATTCATAAATATGTATTCACGGACCTCAGAAAGCGCTCTGGTCCACACGCAGCTCTGCCCCTGTAGTCTGCATCCATATAGGCCCACTATGTCACCACCGACTGTTATAGCTATTTTTCCATTTCGATTTCCCAGATATTCATCAAAACATTATTTTGAAATGCATAAGGAGTAGAAAACAAAACATGCAAGGTTATAGAAGAGAGAGGAAGTGAATAACAGTGTGATGACTGAATAGTGAGTGGATACAGTGGTGATATAGGCTGGAAGCTATAAGATAAACAAAGGGTGAGAGAGCCCAGGAGATAAAGATCATCCTATGGAAGAAATAAAGCTTTTAAAAAAAATATGAATGAGAATATCATCAGTGGTGCTATACGTTTTAAAATATCATGTATATGACGTAAACATCTGTAAGTTAGGTCTAGCTCTCAAAATGTAACTTTGGGTATGAAGACATGCGGGCAGTAAGTGTACTTAGTATCAAAATCCATAAATCTTCTTCTTCTTCTTCTCTGAAACTGACAGGACTTTACTGCTTAAGGCCATTTGTAGGAGTATCTCAATAGAATCAGTATCAGAATAATCACTGCACTGAAACAATGTGGCTGACAAGTTCACAGTCTGGAGAGGCAAGATGTTTATCCATCAAAACATACACACATTATAAAATTCAAAATCAAAACTACAACTACTAACTGCAGCAGTAACAGAAGAAAAAGTACAATATTTTCAAAATAATGTGGAATAAGTCTCAAAATGGAAAGAGAGTAAATGTACTGAATGTATTAATATGTGGTTTAATTCCCACTAGGAGAAAACTTTAAACTAACAAGAAATTCATTTTTAAAAACTATATTTCTTGTTACTTGTCTGATTCTTCTGCATGCTATTTAAGTAAGTAAACTCGTGAGAATACAGCAAAGGTCTGAGGCCAAGAGGTTACAGGCTCACATTTCTCTGCTTTATCCACATAAAATATCATAATTCCAGTCAGCGTCCCGGTGTGTGTTTATCTCACAGCCTAACACACACCATTACATTCGCCTCTGATTATGAAGCCTCTGCTCATTGCCTCTTTTATTACAGTTATTATTAATAAATCAGGCAAGCCGTGGAGCCCGTATACAGACAAGTTAGGCCGGGCTGGAGGTGGTAATTGCCGGTGTAACAGTGTGTGCAGGCCCGCGGTGGCCTCGTAAGCGACCCGCTTTATTAGATTGTCCCGTATCGATCCACGCTGTGTGCCGTTCACTAATCTCCAGGAGGGGGAAAAGGAGAGCGAGAAAGAGAGAGAGCGGATCGATGAGCCTGGATCCAATCATGTCTGGAAACAGAGAAGGTAATTTATTGTAATCACGGCTGCTAAATGGAAAACGTGAGAACAACGCACCCGTGAGGCCGGCGGGGGGTACTGCATGAGCGCCGACGCAGGCGGAGCCGCACTGGAGACTCGCTGATGTAAACATGGATCGATAGGAGCCTGATGGGTTGATTATCTGGCCTCCGTCTGAGCCCATTTTCTCACACTGACACTAAACATATTATTGTTATTCACTTATATAGTTTCAGAGACGCTGCCTGTCTGGACTGTTCAGATTGTTGTTGAATAAGAGATAATTCATGAATTTGATAAATGGAGAACACAATCATGACAAAGATGAGACAAATTGATCTTTTATTCTAACTCGCAAAGAGAAAACCCTGCCCCTCACACACACACACACACAGAGATAGAGAGAGAAACATCCCATTTATTATAAAACTGTCCATCACATTTACATTATTTGCTGACGGTTCACTGTGATTTCGGTGATCCGACAACGTCAGGCACGAGAGTTGCGCTCCTCCTCTTCATTCTCCAGTCGGTACGCCGGCTTGTAGCGTGTCACCCCCCTCCCGTCCACCATCTGGAGGGACGTGTTTCGACAAGTGTTGTCCATGCTGCCCAGCGACGTGTACCTGTCAGTGGAGAGAGAGAGAAGAGAGAGAAGAGAGACGGGGGGGAGACTTGAACGCTGCAGCACGCCGACACGAACAATAGACAAGATGGTAACAGTGGTGTGGATGTGGTCTTACCCCTTATCATAGAGGATACAGTAGGGCACATACAACGTCCTGAGGAATGACCAGATATCATGATACGTCCAGTCCTACAAGTGTGGGGAAGACAGGGGAGCTTATTGGTTTGTGATTGATTCTTGATTAGTTCAATCTAGCTCAATGGTTCTCTGTGAACTCCTTGGAGACGCACTATTGTGATGGAGGGCTGTATTAAGGAACTGGAATTGAGGTCAACAGCTAAGCGCACCGATATTTCCCTTCAATGTGTTCTTGCACGGGCGGCTGCCACGGTGACACCATTAACCGCCATGTTAAAATTACATTAACTTATATCAATAGACGTAATAAAAGAGTTAAACCACGCAGCTGTAAGACCAACAACATCAGAGGGTTACGCTGGGTGGCTATAACATTAAATACAGCTTTACTAAAGCATTAAATGCAACTACTCTATATAAATATATAACGAAATGCAATCAAGCACAACTGCAACCCAAACTAAACTGTGAGCATATGGGGAAACTAATCAGAGGAGGCATACGTTCAAAAAATAATCATAAAATGTAGAATTAAGCAATTAGAAATAAAGAAATAAGTTGTTTTGAAATGGTTCAGTTGTGGAGATATCAGTGTGTTATGTGCAGGTCTCACTAGCAGCGGGTTGACCCTCATGTAGTCGGGCCAGCCGGGGTCAGTGGGACACATGGGTGTGAGTATGAGCGAGTAGGGGTCGCTCCTCCGGGTGCCCATCAGGACGGCTCTCAGTTCCGGCCGCCTCTCCTGCACTTCGCTCAGCGCCTGCCGGATATTGCCCTCCACAGAGATCAGCTCCAAGTCGTACCTGTGGGAGAAACGACGTGCCGAATACTGAGCCGGCCGCGTTGTAACTCTGGACCGCCATGCGATCGAGTTTTCATCTGACACTGTGGATTTTTGTTTAAAAGCAACCACAAAACTTGACATCTCACCTTTTTATGGTGTCCTGGAGGAATCTCTCCATTTCGGGGAATGGAGCGACGATGCGGATGTACAGTGCCTTCACCTTGTCTTTACTGTGTGGAAGCCGCCTGAAATGTGACAGGAGGAGAGATGGAGAGACAGAGAAGGTTAAATAGGCAGACAGGAAATGATCAGATGATTCCCTCCATCATCATTACCGCTACATTTTACTTTATCTGCTGAAATGTGGGTCAAGAGCAGCTAATAAGAAAACTCTTGTCCAGTTTGTCATGTACTCCTCTCTTTAGCTCTTAAACCAATTTTCTCCTTGGCTCGGCTTCTTACCATAATTTATTCCGCTGTGTTTTACCAGTATCATTACGTCCTCACTCTGACTCTCCCTCTCTCCTCCGGTCTCTCAGGTCATCAGTTATGCCCCGATTATATCATTCCTGCCCTTAAAATGTTCTAATTGTCTCGTCTGGTCCGCCCGCCGCGCTCCCATTACCGTTTCAGCGCCGCATAGTAAAGATGCAGCAGCGCCGTGCAGTCTTTGCCCCCGTTGAAGCCGACGCACACTTCCCCCGTCGAATACTGATCCAGCGCAGCCTCTATTGTTTTCAGGGCAGACATCACTTTCTCACCCAACGGCGTACCTGAGGGAAATAAGATTCACAAGCCAGAGGAGTTTTTTTATTTATTTTTTTCTTTTTACAAGGAAAGCAGTCAAATTTTATTGGGTACGCTGTAAAAATATCTCTCATTTCTGCATCCAATCCAAAGTTAAATATGCTGGTCTCATCTTACTTATTGAAACACATTCTAGTCTCGCTTCAGTCTCAAGCTGGTGATCTTCCTTCTATCAATGAGATGATTTTACAGTTATAATTACTTCAACATCTCTGCTTGCTTTATTGCTCTCAATGTCAGTGTAAAGTATACGAGTGCTGAACAAAATCATTTCCAACGCTCTCATCCATCCACCACCCCCCTTCCCTCCTCCTCCCCCTCCTCCCTCTGTCTCCATCTCACCGTTATTGGCCAGTCTGTACACCTCGTCGGGAGCGATGGACACCGGGTCGATGACTAAGGGCACCACGCTCCCCTCGGGCAGCTCGTCTAGCAGCTGTGCCCGGGCTTTGTCCATCTCCTCCTGGCTGTCTGAGTCCAGGACCAGCCGGACTCTGTGGTAGTTACTCAGCCAGTCGGGGTAGGAGCCCAGCGCGACCCTGCGGCCCCATTCTGCCTGCAGTCTGTTCAGCACCGGGGCGATCTCCGCTTCGTCTGCGTCCACAAAAACCTAATGGGAAGATCGGGGGGATGAGCTCACGGTTAGATTCCAAAGATTCGGGAGACAAGAGCATGGTGGAAGTGTGTTTTTTTTTGCAATTTGTTTTTATTGAAGCAAACATTGTACATGACATTGCACATTTTATATAGAAAGAGGGGGAAGAGGAGGAAGAAGAAGAAGAAGAAGAAGAAGAAGAAGAAGAAAGAAAGAAAGAAAGAAAGAAAGAAAGAAAGAAAGAAAGAAAGAAAGAAAGAAAGAAAGAAAGAAAGAAAGAAAGAAAGAGAGGTTGTATTATCACTACTATTGTTGTTGTTAAACTTTATACGTAGACCCTCAGGTAGAGTACAAGTAGATTGGAATTGCAATGATGTCATAGGGTAAATACAGTTTTTACAGGATGTACAGTATGTGAAGTATGTGTGGTGGAAGTGTTACCTCGCGTGTGTAGAAGGTGGTCCCTGAACCGGCAAACAGATGTTCCAGCCCCTTAAAGGCCCGCTCCATCAGAGAGGGGATCCCAGGGAAGATGTAGACATTACGGACACTGACCTGGATACAACAACACGGAAAACTCTCTGAGCCAGTCAGCATGTACTTTCCCTAAATGTGCACCGATACGCTTTATAAAATCAGGATCTCATCAGCTTCTCATGCACTGCTCTGGTAAATGAGATTGCAACAATTACTTCTAATTACTTGCAGTTTTATGGTAATAATAAACATCTTCAAGTCAAATTTAAATGCTGCTGTGATTGATACACTGTTCTTCAGCCCATTAATTAGCCTCTCTGCTGTTGAATGTGTGTAACTTGTGCTGATAATAACTGATATTTGTCCATTTTATGCAAGATGCTCCATGTTTCCTATTCTTCGTCAAAAGTTGAATACATTATTTCAGCCCGAACTAATTAGTTTGGAGTGAAACGGCCTCCCACGCACAATTACCTGCCAGCATGTTGTGCTTGTTGTTAGTTTTAGAACATTTTACTGCTTGAGCAAACATAATTAATGTGCACATTCATATACATTCTATTAAAACTTGGACCAGTTCTCTTTTGTGGAATCATTCCAATATGAAAACAAAGTACCAAACACTGTATAAAGCAATCAAAGAATGATATAAAGTTACATAAAATACTAGATTTTGGCAGGTGTGTGTGTGGCTTACACTCTTGTTACATTACTTATTGTGTGATTCAGCATATGTAGTTATTACTTGATGACATCACGCGTTGGCTCACCAGTGGATAGCGAAGCGGCCGCCCAGTTTGAGGGTCGGTTCCAAAGTTGAGTTTGGCCGAGCGAGGCACCATGGCCAGCTTCATAGCAGCACTGTCCTTATCCACCGCCCCGAAGAACTCCTCAACCAGCCGGGTGAGCTCAGGGTGAGGATGCAGCTCCTCTTGGAACGCCATGGCGATGCTCTCGAAGGTGACATCGTCGTGGGTGGGACCGATGCCCCCTGAGGTGATGAGGTGTGTGAACTGAGGTGAGAGGAGGGCCACTTCTTTGGCAATGGCCTCCTGTTTATCCGGTATGACAGTGATGCGCTGCACAGACACTCCCAGCTTCCTCAGCGCTCGCGACAGAAAGGCACTGTTGGTGTCAAGTGTGTGACCCTGTGAGAGACGAGGTGAGAGCAGAGGATCAGTGCAGCTCACAGACAGAGAATACAAGCACCGGTGTCTTTAAAATTTTGTTAGGGAGAAATTTGAAGCCACAAAAAAGCCACATAATCAGTGTGATCTTGTTCTGTTCATACTCATGGTGAACCTCCCTGCTGCCGTATCCAACATCCATGACAGGCGGGCTTTTCCTAGGGAATGTTGCATTAATGTTGCTACTTTTCTACATTATATATTAGGACATGAATTATTAAAATCATTCAAGACTGTCAAATGAGCTTGTATTACTTTCAGGCAGACTTTCATCAAACAAACATTTCAACGTGAATGTAATACAAACCAAAACTCATCAACTCTGACTCTGAATCTCACACCTTGAGTATCTCATCTCCAATGATGAGGATGGCCGCAGTGGCTCCGTCTCCCAGTGCAGCGGAGGACGGACTGGAGCTCAGGGGGCTCGTGGCCATGGCTGCTTTGCTGAGTTGAGCTGCCAGTCTCCTCACACGTACCGCTGCTTTATTCAGCCTGGCACAAGCCGAGCTGGAAACAGGAAAAGGAAACTTTAACGCTACATCATAAAGGAATGGCTGCAACACATGTAGAGATGTAGATTTAAGAATAATTGCGGTCTCTACATTTTCTCCAGAGCTGGGAATGATTAGTGCTTTTGCAAATGTCCAAACCTCTCCTAAAGAATCTGCAAATTCCTTATATCTTACATCAACATGGAGAATCCATTTAGCGTATCCCAAAATAATTAGGTACAGCTCAGACTCTTTTCTCCTGCTTCACAACACGGCACAACCTTCGAAAGACACAAGAAAGGGAAAAGGTGATCAATTCAGAGTCAAATCAACTACTTTGCATCAGTATGTATTTTTTAAATAATTAATTAGTGTCTGACAATATCCACATTGTTCCATATGTTTTAGGGACACATAGCTGTCCTGGAGGGTAAACAGCAGCAGGCAGAACGAACACTGAGGTGTGAAGAACACATTGCAAAAGTGTTGACATGTGAGGAATCAAGAAATTTAGAAAGAAAATAATTCATGAAACGATGTGAACTTAAGAGAGGTGAACATTCTGCAGGTCCAGAGTTACTAATAGAACACTTCACTGCACGATGAAAATTGTTCAACTGTGCTATTTCACTTGACTCATCTCCGTGCTGGCAATAACATGCGAAACAAAACTTCAACAGGTGATATGCCTGTATCATTCAAATCATCTGATGTTGTAAATGAATGACCAGTTCTAACTAACAGATGCTACGTTCACTTCCCACTAAACTAGCAGAGAAACTAGCATTAGCAGACGTCTGCACTTAAATACTGTACTGACGAATATACTGACGTGTTGTCTCGGCTGTCACATACTATGCAGACACACACACATTCTTTTCGCGTGGTGTATTCTGGTGGTTTAAAGTGTTAACATTGAAGCACCTCGCAGAGACGAACTTACCTCCTGAGGAGTCGCGTAGGTCCTCGTTACGTATCAGGACTACGTAACAGTTAAAAACCCTGAGTCCAATCACAATTAAGTAAATATTTCTGATGGGTAATCGAGCCAATCGTGTCTTGCGGGGGCGGGTCTTAGCGGCTAGACCCGGAAGTAACGAATAACAGCGGCTCAACGTGACCGAATCACTTTTCTCAACAAAGCAGAAGTGGAGCAGCAAATGTCTCTTCCTTCATATAAACGATAGGAATTAAAACAGTGATGTCAGCAGGATGAATGTCTTCAAATTCAGTTTTCATGGACATTTAGATAACATGGCAACCAGGAGGGCGTCACGTCTTCTTCTGCTGGATGAATACAGCGAGTTGTCCGACTCAACACTGCCTCTGCTGGCTGGAATGGCACACTAGCATGCTGGCTTCTGTTATTACTCTCCATGCCTATGGATGGCGCATGATGGCTGCATTTAAGATGAAACGCTGTGCATTAGTACAAGTTGTGATTGGGATCAATCCTGGTCTCCTGTTTTGTAGGGTTGAGGACCTAGAGCCAGTTGTGTAGAAAATGTAAAGTTGTAAGTCCACTCCACTCCCACTGATAACAAAAGTGTGATCTTGGCAGTAATATCCGAAAACCAGTAGGAGAAATGTTCCCTTTTTGGAATTACTCAAAAGCTGATTACAATGCAGTTATTCAGAAATACGAAGAAATGAGGAACTATGACTGGTTAATGATAGCTACTTAACACATTGTTCCTGAAAGAACTCTGCCAAAGGGAACGTACCAGAACATCAAATAGAGCAGACACTATGTTAACAAGCCTGTATTTGTAAATATATCTAAATCTCCATGTGGACTATTTACCTAATGGATCATCCCGGATTAACTGTATCAGCTGCAGAATAGCGCGTCACCAGTAACTGAGTATCACTTCTGTATTATGGACATAGTTACTATTATTGTGTCCCCTCAAGCAAAGAAGTGGCTCATACGGATTTGTTCCAGTCATCATTTCTGCTGCTATGTACACCAGAAGGGATGATTCAATACTTTATGTTTAAGGTTACTGGTTATTTTGTCAGTTGGCACCTCATGACGAATTAATAACGAATTTGGTAAGTGGGTCAGTATGCAGATTTAAAGGAGTTAATAATGACACATCCGGTCAAAGTATCTTATGCAGTCTGGTCCTCAAGTATCTTCTCATTTGCTTTAAGTTATCTGAGAACTCCTTAAGTATTTATTAAATAGCAGTGTGTTATAACTCTTTGATGATTCTCGGGTCAGATGTTTGACTTCTGTGATTAGTTGTGTAGGTGATTGATTGTTTTGTCATGGCTTAATAACGTGTAGACTAATGACCATGGACCATTGCAGTTACAGGTCAAAATGGGCACTGTGCAAATATACTATAGGTAAGTTCATGTGTATGTAGTGTTTGTAAGTGTAGGTAATGAGAAATGGCCAAATAAATTACCTGTAGAAAGGCATACACATCTGTATGGATATTAAACTGCCTTCATTGCCCTTTTTTTGCTCCATGTTATTCCCTTTACACAATCAAAATAGTGTTATCATAAAAGATGGAGCTTATGTAAATCTTTTTTCTCAGGGCAACTATACCCACGGGGCTGTATTAATGTGGAGATTATGACTTTCACAACATATTGTATATTATTATGTTTACTTCAAAATATCATATAAAACGGTGTAAAAAAATAAATAATCTGAGCTCCTGTTGGGAAGAAATCATTATAAATTCACAGCAATGTCACAGTGATGCTGTGGGATATGCAACATAATCACGACGCTGTGTTTCTGAGAGCTGTGACAGATTTGTGTAATGTGGGATTTTAGGAAAAACAACAATACTTAATGTGTTTGCGTTTATTTTTAGACTCTAACGCGTTGAAGCGGCTGGCGAGCAGATCTGGGAATTTCTACTTTTGCGCAATCTGGCCAGGTGCAAAGCAAGGGGGCCCGAACACACCCACACACACTAAGAGACACACACACACACGTACACACAGGATCCGCGGCCAGATGACGTTGCCATTTGTTCGCGGAAGTGGCTTGTTTCGTGACCGTGGAGGGGGCGGCAGACAGGGGGAGGAGGACGGGAAGGGAGAGGAGAGAACAAGTTTACAGCCCTAGCTTAAGAACTTTAACAACTGTTCCTCTCAGGCGCCCCGGCACAGCTAAACTATCGACATTTCCCTCCTTTGTTAGATGACATTAGCGTGAAGTTCGTGCAGTCCGAGGAGGAGGAGGAGGTCAGCTGAAGAGGAAGAGAGCTGGTAAGTTGTTCGCCCTAAGTTGAGCGCACTTTTCTCGGGGCATGGTTGTGCTTTGTGCTGCGGACGTACCAGCGCCGTGTTGTACTTTGGTGCCTGTGTAAGAGGAAATGAGTCGCTAAGTGTGTTTGTTCTGAGCCGCCGGCAGCTTTGTCCTCCCGGTGGACAAGACGCGGACTTGTGTTCGGACGACGCGGTGTTCGTGGGTCGCAGACGTTACGCTACACGCTCACATTCGCACTTTACAGGTTTGCTAGTTGCACTTATTTGTATCATGTGACTAAGCGACGTTCTAATAATAGTTTTTAACTTGTTTAATGAGTGAATGTGAAGGTTTTAGACATTAAATGAGCACAGACTAGACACCCGAAGAGCTTTTATTGTTCATTTGTCATCATTCAGTAGATAAAGTAAAAGTCACAGTCATATTGAGGGCTGTCAGTGAGATAAGACAGAGCCTATCAGTGCACACACACACACACACACACACACACACACACACACACACATTATGGTCCACTGCTTCCTCTGCTGTTGAGCATATCCACAGAGGCCACAGGGCCAATGAGCAAAACGCACCTAAGCAGGTAGATGTGTGTGTGTGAGCCGGGGTCAGTGTGACAAAGTGAAGGACACACGTGCTATGATGGAACCAGGCTGGTGTGTGTGTGTGTGTGAGGGATGATTGAGGGGCCAGAGAGCGGTGGGCTCAGTGTGCTTATCAGGGTCAGCCACGCTGCTCAGAGCGCCAGCCTGTGACATGATATTATATAGTGAAGTTATCGCCGCTGATGAAGAGGAGGGGAAGGTAGTTTCAGACACGTCAGGAGGCAGACAAATCACACACACACACACACACACACACGTATCGGGAGAGGAACAACTCAAGCGGACGTGCACATGAAATGAGACAGGCCAAGACGCAATCTGTCAGTCACAGCAGTGGAGCATCTCGGCCGCTCTATCACAGAGTGGCACTATCCCAAACCCGCTTGATTAAAATTGGATCTGTCCACTTCTGCTCAAAATGTATCAATCAACGACTGAAGGCTGTAGGCGTGACGGACGGGCCAGAGTGACACCTGTGGTTGTTACAGCTTCACTTTGACAGGTGCACGTAACTGCACCCCCTCACACACACACGCGCACACACACACACACACACAAAGAGGAACACACTGCAATCATCCCACTGACCTCTGATTTGTTTGTAAGTAGTCAGTGTTACTCCTGATATTACCGCTGAATCAGTGTAAGTAGTGTGGTAAAATAGTGTGTGAGGCTATTGATTAAACGCTGGGCCGGCATCAACGGAACATAATGCAATTTTCTTTGTGTGTGTGTCTTCTGTCTGCTGTGTCTGTGTGTACATGTTTCTCGGTGTATATTTGTGTGCATCTTGAAGTCTACTGTGCGTGTGTGTGTGTTCTGGAAACAGAAGGTGTGAGTTTGTTCTTGCGGTCGTAGCATGTGGTTGTCCGTCTCTACCTCGACGCAATAGGCCTGAGTCAAAGCTGTATTTCCTCCTGTGCTGTGTGTGTGTGTGTCTGTGTGTGTGTGTGTGTGTGTGTGGTGCTTTGTGTGTTTGTAGACGCCTCATCCTGTGTGGCGTTCGAAATGATGTCAACTGACTCCGACTCACAGAACCTAAGTGTGAGTGACTGTCAGTGTTGAGCTTTGAGTTTCCACTTCGAATACATTTCATCTCTCACTCACCTTTGATTCTACACTTTGGTAAACATCTATTATGGTCAGAGTGTAGAAAATCCTGATGTTGCATTTTCGGAGACCACCCTGTGCTGGGTTGTGTGTGTGTGTGTGTATTGTGGGTGGGGTTGCAAGAGTTAGGGTCAGATCAGGGTCAGGTAAACGTTCAGGTCAGGAGCAGACTAAGGTCTTGTTTCCTGGTGAGTTCCTGTAACAGCTGTTGTCATTGATGAATCACGTATTGATATGTAGCAGAGTGTGGAATGTCAGTCAGCACAGAGTGACACCAGTGCAGTTAGAACAAAATGGATGTGATTCAGTGATGTACCTGCAAACTCTACAACAAACAAAAATACTTGAGTTTATTTTTTGCAGACCAAGCACTTAGACTCATTCATTCCTGCTGCTAGTGTTTAGAACTGAAGTGTGTTAGACCTGCAGCAAACGTCTTCTGCTCTGTCCTTACAGCACGTCGTCCTTTTACATGAGTTGTCTTCTCGCTCACACCACCGTGTGAGAATGCGGTGATGCTGGTCGACGGTGTGGCTGCACAGCTAAAATCACGTTATCGCCATCTAGCTGAGAGAGGAAGAGCTTCTCTGCTTAATCTGCTCCATAGACTTTGTGTTGTGTAAAATAATACACGGACTGTAAAACGTTAAAGAGCCAAGGGCGCCGAAAAAGTGAGATTTTTTCAAAGGTGCGAGAAGCTTTGTTTGACTTTGGAAGTATTTGTTGTCAAAGTGAGCGCTCCCAGTGTGATGTCAGAGTGACTTCCTTTTCAAAGTCGCGCGGCGAGTCGGCGGGAAGAAAAGAGGCGACGCTGCCTATCGCGCAAAATCAGGCCGTTATGTTAGAGGGGGAAGTTGTAAGTGGAGAGAAAGAGTGGCAGCAGGAAGGGAGTGATGGAAGGAGATAGGGACGTGGGAGCGGGGCGAGGGGGGGGGGGGGGGGGGGGCACAGCAAACCCAAAATAGCCGGCTCACATGTTTGCAGTGTGCGTGGCGAGCTACGAAAGCAGCAGGCCCAGACCGCTGCTGAATGCCTGACTAATCTAATGTTCACTATACCCCCGAAATGTTGCAAATTTGATTGTCTGTTCAGCTGTTTCTCTCTCTCTCTCTCTCGTCCTCTCTCGCTCTCTCTCTCTCGCTGTGTGTGTGTAAGTAAGTTTGTGTGTTTTTACAATCAGAAAGCCTTTCCATTTGTTATCCCCGTCTCAGTTACACTCGCTCCCCCTGCTCCCCTTACGTCCATCGTCTTCATCATTGTTTTCTGGCCTCCATAATGTGAACTGATGACCGACAGAGTTTCAGCCTGGCAGCCGTCCAGCAGCAGGAGGGAGGAGGAGGAGGAGGAGGAAGAGCGAAAAAGAAGCTCAGCCACTCTGTTTACTCATCTGCACTGCTACACTCTTTCTTTTTTCTAACCCAACTATATGTAACTTTGTGTGTGAGGCCGGTCAAATCAGATTACACACACACATACACACACACACACAGATCCAGTGTGAGAGCAGGCAGCAGATGTGGCCTTGCAGCGCCGCATTAGAGCCACAGCTCTCGTCTCGGTGCGTCTCTCACTGTCTCATCTAATAAGCACCGACTTGCTGTGATGCATCAAGTCAACTGAAAGCAAAGACGCACTCACACACACACACACACACACACACACACACACACGGACCTGCGCTGGGCAAGCCGGGACACGGACATCCTACTCGTGCACTCCTTTCACTTGATTCCTCTCATTCCAGAGTGTGTTTCAACTCGCACACACTGAATCACTCTCTTTCTCTATCCCTCTGCCTCTCTCACTTCCTCTTTATCTCTCTCACTCTCTCTCTCTCCCTCTCTCTCTCTCTCGCTCTCCCCGCCTGTCTTATGTCAATGTTGTGCATTCGCTGGCTGTTTATGTCGAGGAGGTCCCATGACACTCCTCTCCACAGCTGATCCTGGGAGCAAAGCATGCTGGGAGTCGAATGGCTGCAAGGGCGGCATTGGAAACATGCTGTGATTTGGCTCCGTGAGTTTTGCGCGCGTGTGTCTGTGTGTGTGCGTGTGAGAGTGTGTGTACAGCGTGCTGATGTGCACTTTGGTGTTTTTAGGGTTACAGACTCACAGGCTGCCAGTGTTGGCCAATGGAATATGTGGTAAGACCTTAAAGATGAGTGATACACACACCTAATCTGAAAACACACTGTGACACGGTGGTGAAGGGGCATCAAAGTCGTACAGTTACAACCCTTCTTCCCTGATCAATCAATAGATCAATACTTCTAATCAAAGACAAAGGACATAAATAAATCAGGGCTGCGTGATGACGGATGACAATCTGAGTGTGTAGATGCTGTGAGCGTCGCCGTCATGTTCAGTCGGGCTGCAACGCTTCAGAAAAAGTCGTGGCGCCATTCATATTTGGGCCATATCATAAAGATTAATTTCCCAGGACGTGCCTCCCCGTTTCCATTTGACAATTTCTTCAAACACCCCCTTGTTTTGTGAAAAAGCAACATTTGTGACTGTGGAATGAGCTCGCCTGACCCATTTAGAGTCGCTCCCTCGCTCCTCAGCACAATTTATGACCAGAAAACAAACAAGAGCAGGGCTTTATTTAGTAAAAACACACACACATACACACACACACACACACAGAGACACACACAGAGACAGACACACACAGACACACAGATGTAGTATCAGAAACTTGAGCCATCATCTCTGCTCAGTAAGCGTTGCATCATTCAGCAGATGTTGAGAAAAAACGCTGATATTTCACTCCTTTGTATTTAAACCAATCTCTTAATTAGTCAAATTATGACACAACATTTTGTTCCGCCCGTCTATCACGCCAGAACGACTTGAACAGCCCGGCTTCCATTTCATCCACTTTGAGTCATTATTGTGATCTCCCCTGTCAGCCCTCAGCCACCGTATGTCATGTGTTCACTGGTTTCAGGCGGGTGTAGCCTGTAGGGTGCTTAGGGGTGTCCTCGCCCATTAATCACAGCTACTGGCGCTGTCTCGGTGACGGCTATTGTCTTGAATGACACTCCAGCCCCTCTGCAGTCCTGTCGTTCTGATCCCTCTCACCCCCGGTGGAGTGCGGCGCTCTGCTCGATGGCGTGTCTGTGGTCAGAAGCGGCACTGCAGCGGGGATATCTCGGGGTGTCATTTAAGGACTTCTTTCTCTCCTCTCTGCCTGGGTTGTTGTGGCGCTCTATGGGTGGCTGTTCTCTGCTTCTTTTTTCTCTGCTTTCTTTTTCTTTTCTTTTTTTCTGCTGCTCTGCCGTCTTGAATGTCAGGACCAATCTGCGTCCTCTCTCTCTCGCTTTCTATCTGCTGTTACAGAATCACTGGGTTGTTCCTGTGCTTTGCTTGGAATGATGTGTCCTTCCCCTCTGAGACCTCAGCCATGGAGGAACACAACACATGTTTTTATCTGAATGCCACTCTCTCTCTCTTTCTTTCTTTCTTTCTTCTCCTTCCCCTTCTTCTCATGTATTTGTCCACTTCCACCAAGGTTATATGCAGTGACCTCACATCACACTCTGGACAGCCCGTGGGGGGAGGGTGTCTCCTCTTCCTCTGTCTGTCTCCATCCTCCCTCTCTCTTTCTCTCTCTCTCTCTCTCTCTCTCTCCCTCTTTCACTCCGTTTCTCAGGTTACTAAACATGAATAAGGGAGGAGCCTTGAATAGCCTTCATGGATTGCCCCCCCCCGACACACACACACACACACAAACACACGTACACACAAATACCCTCCCCAGACACACACACACACACACACACACACACACACACACACACACACACACACACACACACACACACACACACACACACACACACACACACACACACAAACACATCTCCAGCTCCCCATGGTGTGTGTGTGTGTGTGCTTTTATGTGCAGCATGTTACAGTGCATACACATGTACGCTGCTAAATGACTGAGGCTGCAGAGGGGAGGGGGAGGAAACAGGAAGGAGGTAGGATGGGAGGAAAGGAGGTGGAGAGGGCAGAGGCAGCTGCCATGTGTGTGTGTGTGAGAGAGAGAGGGAGAGGGGGAGAGAGTAAGGGAGAGTGTGTGTGTGTGTGTGTGTGAGAGAGAGAGAGAGAATGGGAGGCAGTATCATCTACACAAACTGGGAGGAGGGGAGGACAGACGGCGCGCTAGTCCCTCTGACAGACTAAGGTGGAAGGAAAGTGGGAATGAGAGAGAGAGACGGACGTGAAGGGGAGAAGAGGAACACAATGAAGGAGTGCCATTGTCCAACCACACAGCTCTACCATTTCACCACCATCTGCTGAGGGGGAGAGTGGAGCAAAGTGAAGAGGAGGCAGCCAAACGCAGAGAGGAGAGAGGAGAGATGGAGCGGAGCTGCCGGCAGTGACTTTGTGAATCAATCGAGCGGAAGAGCAGATCAGAAGAGGAGCGCGTTTTTCAGGGAGTGGACGGACGGAGGGAGAGGAGGGAGAGGACGGATGAGCGGACAGTCTGTGGCTGTTTAAACATTCATGCGGCTCTCGTATGAATATAGAGTGCAGTTTTTGACGATTAGCAACTTTGTGCTATTTAAACCAAAAGAAGAACATTCATTAGAAACAAAGACTGAGTGAAATGAAATTGACTGGACGTGTTTCATACAGAACAGTCAGAAATACATTTTTAGTAAATATTTCATCTCTCTGACTTATTCTGTTCCATTCTTTATGAGCGTTGGATCTGCAGCATCTTATACAATCACAATACTTGTTATCTGCTGCACTGAATATTCAGGTTGTTCTTATGCAAGTTTTCTGAACATCAGTGTTTGAAGTGAATGTCACAGTAGTTTAGTGACTTAGTTCCTGTCTGTTCTCTGGTCTTAACGTGCTGGAGAGGCAGTGTGTGCATGCAGCCGACATGGGATGTCAGCAGTGATTAGGTTTTATGGCTGGCGCGATGGCGGTCAAACTTTGATCATTTCCTGAAGTCTATTGATCTCTCTGCGCGTCTGTAGTTTTCCCTCCTGTGGGTGAAGACAAAGCCGGCGCGCCGAGCCTCTGATTCATCAACAGGCGGCTGCCCGCGTGACGAGACCCGACGTTCATCTCTTTGTCTGAGCGCTCCTGCCGTTTGTTAAGACTTCTCTGTGTATATTCTCCGCAGGCATCTCTTTTAATGTCTGTTGCCATAGCAACGGGCGTCATCCACAGACGGAGCAGGATGTAAAGTTGCTTTTTCTTCTCTTGTCTTTTCAAATCGGTGCTCCTCCGTCAGATATCTGCGTGCTTACACGGCAGAACAAACTGTCTAGACGCTGCTGGGCTGCAGTTTGTGCTCGTCTCTGCGTCCAGACAGCTTTTGTTTCTAAACTCACTGTCTTTGTGTCTGCGGAGCACAGCAGACTCAGACAGTCAGGGTTGTTTCAGGTCACCTGTCCCCCCCCCTCCCCTCCCCACGCATAGTGTGCCAGTCGGCTCAGCCGTGTTTGTCCTGAGCTCACCTTTGATAATTTGGAGCTAACATCTTTATCAATCAAGCTGCTGTGCCATTATCGGAGATGACTGCTTGAATCCAATTACTCTGCTGTTTCCACTTGTACATATCACTCTGTGCAGCTGTTTAGCCTTCAGGCCATCAGTCACTCATTAGTGGCTGTGCAGCGTTTGTGACTGCCTGATGTTTGTACTGTCTGTTTTTAGGTGACTCAGGATTCCTCCTCTTGCTTTGTGTGTCGTCCCTCTCTCTGCAGTCACCAGACCCACACTGTGTTCTGTGCACTAACCCCACTGGCAGGGGAAGGGTTAACCCCGCTCACAGAGCACTCAACACCCCTGTGTATTTGGACACACACCTGGATGTTCCACCCTGGTGTTATTTAGTCTCCATTCTTACCGCCGTCGTTTAAGTGCTAAGTTTGTCCCTGCACTAATTGTTGGGTTTATTAGGAGTGTGTCGCGCTGCTTTGTTTGCTCTGCAAGCTCTTGGACGGTTCCGGTAACAGGGTGCTTTTGTGACTCGTCCTGCCATACTTCTTTACAGCGTTCTGGAGACCATCCCAGCCTGTCTGGCAAGCGCGCGAGCGTGACTGGATCCTCCGCCGTGCTTCTTGGCCAAGACCTGATGGATGACTAGCTAGAACTGCTAGACGGTCCTTCTGTGGTGCTAGACTGGTGTAGGCGAGCCCGAGCCGTGCCTGCAGCGCCCCGTCACCAGCCGGCTGCTCCGCCCCTTCACACGCAGGCGTAGCTTTGAAATGTGTTAACAAGCGGAAATATCAACTTTTTCGTTTTGGCGATACAGAAGTGCCAAATTCACAAGCGTGCTGCGAGTAAGGACAGGTGAGGCCGGTGTGTGTGTGAAAATATGAGCAGTGCCTCAACCAGCGCCAAAGCTTCGGGATTGTAGGTGTCGCCTTTGGTCCCGCTGAGGTCAAAGCGCTGCCGACTGTTTTGTTTGTGGGACTGTTGGTTGCTAGAGACTGTTAATGTAAACCGACTGTTGTTTGCCTTCTAGGTTGGACTATGCAGAATACGAGGTGTTCTTAGTATCTTTGCAGTAGTTTGCAGTAGAGCGGCGTGTGGACTCGCTGCCCTGCCTTAGATCAAGAGAGCAGCAGCCAGTCTGAGTGTTGGTTCTCTGCCTGTGTGTGTTGCTCCTCTCTCAGGTAACTGACTGTAATCTGGGTTTGTTATTCTAACCAGAGCGTTTGCGTGGGAGTGATAATAGGCAGAGAACAGAGGGGCACAGAGTGGTCAGCGTAACCACAGAGCGCAGAGCTTTAAATCCAGCATCTCCGGCCCGGTGCCACCGGGTTCTCGGGTCTCTGAAGAGCCTTCAACACCAATTCAGGGAACTTTTCTTGTCGGGAGTTCAAAGCGGACCAATCAGGTCTCATCGCCATCACCGCGAGTCGCCATCAGCCAATGACCTACATTCTCTGGTGTTACATCACTGCCGTGCCGCTGCAGTAGTGTGTGTGTGTGTGATTGTGTCGCCGTACCAGACAACATCTCAGACTCTTAATGGTGCTCCGTTTTAAAACAAACAAAGTAACAAACAGGTCTTAATGGCGGTGGTTTAGTGAACACACAGGCAGCCTTGTTTCAGGCGTATCAGGAAACTCAGTCAGGAACGGGGGCCAAGTCCGCCGGCCCGCTCCTAACTTACCAACTTCCTTTCCTTTTCTCTTTTCTGCCGGCGTCTAACTCGGTGACCATGACTCGCCTCTAGCCATAACCGAACTAGAGCGAACGGAAGACAGGGCTAACCATTTATTTATCAGACAGAGGGGCCGTTACACAGGACAGCCTGGAGAACGGGCGAGCACACGAGGGAGGGGGAGAGGGGGAGAGAGAGATCATCTGGAAGAGGAGAGAGGAAGTGGTGGTGCGGGAGAGGGCAGAGGCGCTGGAAAGACAGAGGCTGGCAGACTTCATTGTGTGGAGGAAGAGAGAGGACTTCCAAGAGAGGAGAGGAGACAGAGAGAAGGGGAGGAAGATTGTAGAGAAAGGGAAGGAGGCCGTGCCGGAAGTGATTTGGAAGAGGAGAGACGAGGAAGGGGACGCGGGGAGGAACGGTGTGAGGGCAATTCAGGGAGGACCCGAGGCGGTTTGGCTGAAGAGAGAGAGGGAGTGAGAACCCGGCGAGAGAGATAGAAAGAGTGCGTGTGCCCGCGTGTGTCAGAAGTAGGAGTTAAAGAAAGCGCGCCGCCGCCACCAGGAGTTGGAGTTGGATATTAGCCATACATCAGTGAGCCTCCTGCGTCTGCTGTAGCAGCGTCTGGGCTTCACTGCTTCTGCAGGTGCTCGCTCTACTGACAAACAACTGGAGCCGTGCTATCGTCTGCGCCTTGTGTTTGTGTTTGTGTGTGTGTGTGTGTGTGTGTGTGTTGCTGCCGGTTTAGTGCGCGTAGCCTCCTCGTGACGCCCTCATTGGCCGCTAATAGGATTTTTATGGGCCTCTGTCAGGCAGGAGCCAAAGGAAGCCGCCACACACACACACACACACACACAAACTCGCGCTCACTAAGAAGCATTGTGGGCAGGGAAGGTTTATACCGTCTCACACACACACATGTAAATAGACAAGTGCACTCTTCAGCGTCAGTAACGCACACGTGAGGGGGCGTCGAAACAATCGGTGTTGATTGTCTCCATGGTGCTGGTGTCCGCCCGGATCACTAACGGCCTCTTTTACATCCGGGACAAGATTACTCGCCAGGTGCTCGCTTTCAAATCACGGCAAACACACTTCACCAAGACGAACACTCAGTGAAGAGCCGAACACGTCCCATCATCCGTCCCCGGGAACACAATGAACACTGATGCAGGTTAGAAGCAAAGCGAGGACAACATGATCTGCGCCGCTGTCCTACATACAAACCCTTTACATCGGCATTCTAACGCTCCGCTCTTCCTCTTTGCTCTCCTGGTCCTTCTTTCGTTGCGGATCAAGCCGCTTTTAGAGCAGTTTGGCTTCGGCTGCGTGGTAATGAGCGGAGGGGAGACGAGCAGACAGATGGATGCGGTCCTCACGCGGAGGGAGACAGACAGATGGCAGTGTGTCCTTTTTAGAGAGGAACTTTGAATCCTGGAACAGAGAGACAGCTGACTGATCCGCTCCATCCTGTGTGGACTTGTGCACATTTGAAAAACCCGACGCCGCAGATTCATCATGGAGCTCGTCCCAAAAACCAAGTACACCCACTTCCGGAGTGAATCTCTGAGCTCGGCCGAGGAGGCGACCTCCAATCCGTCGCCGTTCCCCCCTTCCTCACCCGCCACCCCCCTCACCCCGTCCCCCGGCTTACCTTCCTCCTTTTCCTCCTCGTCTCTCACGCCCATCTTGCCTCCCTCGTCCCCTCGCCCGCTAGAGAACAGCCCCACCACCCTGTGCTCCTTCTTCCCCAGGATGGGATCGCTCCGGCTGGGCGTCTCCGCCACCCTCCTTCCGGGACTCAAGGCCTCCAGCAGGCTGCAGCAGCCTCAGGCCCCCGTCGTGTCCTCCGGGGACGACAGGAGCAGCTCTAGCTCCTCGCCTCCTCCTCCTCACCACCACCACCACCCTGTTCCCCCTCTAACAGTCCCTTCTCCCCCTCCCCGACCTCCTCTGCAGGACATGAACCGGCTGGGAGGGGCGTCCAGGAGGGCACGGGTGGAAGGAGGGCAGCTGGGAGGAGACGAGTGGACGCGCCATGGCTCCTTCGTTAACAAGCCCACCCGAGGCTGGCTGCACTCCGACAGCGTGGTCAGCACCACCGGTGTCTCCTACACCGTGCGGGTAAGAAGCTCCCACACTCTTCTCTAAACTCGATGACATCACTCCCGTCTTTTTGCCAAATTTGTCTCGTCAGTTTGTTGGCACGTTTTTCCTCCACGACTGAGGAAGGGACACAGATCCGTCCTCCTTCTGTTGTCCCTGTGTGCGTCCTCTGTCCAGTAACATGATAGCGACCGTGTGTGTGTCTGTCTCTAACGTGTTGGCTTCCTGTTTCCTGGACAGTACATGGGCTGTGTGGAGGTGCTGCAGTCGATGCGAGCGCTGGACTTCAACACCCGAACTCAGGTCACCAGGTGAGGCAGCAACACACTCATAATCTGCACTTTGTGTGTGTTTCAGTTCAGATTGTCGTCCGCACACACACTCGCACACCACCCAACGCTCACATTTTCCTTCTCTGGTTACTGTCCTTCTTGTCTGTCTCCCTCTTGCTTGTCCATCTCTCTCTTGTGTGTGTGTGTGTGTGTATGTGTGTGTGTGTGTGTGTGTCTGTGTCTGTGTGTGTGTGTGTGTGTCTCTGCTCCTAAATTAGAACGTTCTGGAATCCTAGCGGTTTTCCCTTTGGTTTCCGCAGCGATGTTTGTTGCCGTGGCAATGACAACATTTTCCTGCAACCATAGACACAACCGCCCGCCGCCACATCTCATTAAGGCGGCGCGGCCGTGCATGGCGAGAGGTGTGTGCGGGGTTAATGACACGCTGGTGCAACACTTGTTAATGTTTTCAGGGAAGCTATCTCGGTGGTGTGTGAGGCAGTGCCCGGAGCCAAAGGAGCGCAACGCAGGAGAAAGGTACACAACATACACACCAGCACACACACACACCCATACAGCCCATTATTTATTTATACGGCTTAAGTGGGCGGCAGTAGGAAAGGTTTGCTAGATTCAGCTTGATTGTCCACTCTGTGGTCAGTTACTCTCTCACCCTCTCTCTCGTTGTGTTTGTGACTCTTAAACACACGCACGCACGCACACACACACACACAAGCGCATAGACAGATCTTGATTTAGGCTGATTGGACACTCCTGTGGTTAGCGGGCCACTCGCAGGTAATTACCAATCACTCTCTTGTCTCTCTTTCCCTCCCCCGTGTCACAAGGGAGGCTGGAGAGGTGAAGTGCTAGGTTGTGTGGAGCCACTGTCAGGCCTGCTGTCCAAAGGTTGTGTATGTGCGTGTGTGTGTGTGTGTACGCCTCGTATTCCCGTAAAACTAAAAAACACCCACCCAACAGTCCATAAAACAGACGGTGCAGTCCAGTAACCGTGCTGGGCCAAGGAATGTCTGAGCAGCAGAACCAGACGGAACACAGATATAAGATGGAAACTAGAATAGATTGACACTGGTCTGGCCCCCGCTGCGCTGAGGTCAACACGGCCGCGCGTGTACACATCCCGTCCTGCTATTTTCACTCTGAATATACAGGAGCAGCTCTGGCCTGGGGCCACGAGAACAGGAGGGGGGCCGGGAGAGAACAGGCCGGCACAGTTGCTCTGGCTCGGCCTGCGTGATGCTCTTGGCCCAGTCTGCCGGTCGGCGAGCTGTCCCATCTACTGTCCGTTGGTCACAGTTGGCCTCGGAGACGAGAGAGATCGCTTTCACAATTGCAGCTGTTCTCCCACTCCCACACACGCAGGCATTTCCACATGCACGCCCACAGGCCCGTGCGCTCGGCGGTCTGCAGCGCCTTGTTTCAGTTGTTGTTGTCGCCCGTTGTAAATGCATCCCGGGTTGTTATTCTTGGACTCCATCCCCTGTCTCCCTTCTGCAGCCTTCCTCACGCTGTCTGTCGTCCATCCTGGGGAAGAGCAACCTGCAGTTCGCCGGCATGACAATCAGCCTCACCATCTCCACCAGCAGCCTCAACCTGCTGGCCTCCGACTGCAAACAGGTGAGGCGATAATCTGGGTTATTCCGGGAGCCGGCGGTGCCCATTTCTCCCATGGCGCGTTTGTTTACGGGCGATGTGTCCCTGCTAGCCAGAGATGCGGCTGTGAGTCAGACTCGCTCCCTGCTGGTGGGAATTCTTCTTCCACGGCTCGGCTTGCTTAACCAAGCCGTGTAGCTTACATAAGAAGAGTAAACCTGTTTTTTTAGTAGATATAGATACTGATATTAAAGTGACGACGTGGTTAACGATGTGAACCATATCTGTGCGCGTTGCGACCGCGTCCAGATGAACGCACAGCTCCTACGTCACTTGTCTGCCCCATTTAACATGGACGCAGCACAAATCACTCCTCGCCATCGACTCCATTCCTGCACCACCGCGGGGGCAGAACATGATCCTCCTGCTAGGCCTTTAATGACTTAATAGCTACTGGAGGACGCTTATTTGTGCACGCAGTCGGCACACAGTGCACTCGGCGCCCGTTAACACGTAGCGAGTAGCAGCACGCTGGGCTCGTACACGGGGCCCATTCACAAATAAAACATCAGGAACAGACCACACATTGTGCCGGGAAGCATTAGGAAGTGTTGATGGCGTTATTGATCCGACATGGGATGTTATTGCAGACTGTTAAAAAGGGAGTTCCATCCGTCGCCTGTGCTTTAGTTTTCTGTCTCTACTGAAATGGGGGACTGAGACAGGGAGACAGGGGGAGGGGGGGGGGGCGGGGGGGGGGGGGGGAGCACTTTGCTTAGTAATGATCCCACGTTTGTGTCCCCCGTCCTCATGCTTTCATGTCATTTTGCACACACACACACACATGCATCGTTTCACCCACGTGCCATCTCTCCTCTTCTTTTTGTTCCTTTACTTTCAATTCTCCGCAGATAATCGCCAATCATCACATGCAGTCCATCTCCTTCGCCTCCGGAGGAGACCCAGTGAGTCACCCCACCCACCCCTCCGCACCAATCTGTCTCGGCCTTCTTTTTTCTTTCCATCTTTCTCCTGCCTCTTCATCCTTCCTTCCTGTCTTCCATTGTGTCACAGACACGTTGCTTTCGCATTCTGCCGTCTGTCTCCTCCAAAGCTTTGTCTCGTTGCTTCCTGCCGTCTCTCCTTTATCTCCACGTGTTTTCAACTTCTGTTATGACTGAAAGAATTTGCTTTTGTCTTTTTCTCCTTCCTCCTTTTTCTCCTGAACCTGCCCTTCACATTTTCCTTTCGTCGGTTTCCCCCCGTCCTCCCCTCCTGCCCCTCACTGTCTCCCCCTCTCTCCCTCAGGACACGGCTGAGTACGTAGCATATGTGGCCAAAGACCCAGTCAACCAGAGAGGTAAGCAAAGTGATGCAGCATCTCGGGCTAAATAGATTCTCAATCATGACATACCAAGCCCAAATATTATTGATCAGCTGTAAGTAAGAGGGAAAAGGGAAAGAACATTTTTCCCCCCTCTGCACTCGCTCTCCTCGCATGGAGAAACGGGCCTGAAAATTTCAATTTCAGCAAAGGAATAAACATGTGCAAGCCATTTAATTTCAAAAGAGTCCTATTAAATGCTTTGGCTGAAATTAAACGCCTCTATTCATGTTTTTACCTCCCTTTGAGTTTCACACGCCTCCCACTGGGAATGCCATGTTACAGATCCAATATGCAGAGAGGAGGAAGAAGCACATTTACTACCTATTAAGAGGAGGGTGTGTGTGGGGGGGGGGGGGTTGTTTTTATGCAGTGGCAGAATGTTCCTTGTTCACGGTCACTTATGTGTGAAATGTGTGATAGTGAGTTATGCTCTTCCCCTGCAATGACAGTGAATGAGAGCTATTCTTGGTTTTTTTACACTCACGCAAGCAAACAAGCAGCCGAACAATATTTAGACTTTGCATCAATGGTCATATAATTATAACCCAGTTTGCAAAATTTCAGCATTGCTCCAATAGTTTTGATGTAATTCTGTAATCTGAGGGAAAACCTGGCTTGGCAAAGGACACACACTCCCCTGCATCACTCACTATCCCCAATGTGTCCTTGAGGAAAGGCGAGCGAGACGCATGTGCCGCTGCAGCTGAGATAGTGCATGTGTGCACATTTGACTTTTTCTATCCAGAGGCTGATTTATTAGTCTGGCTGTGTGCATGTTTCAAGTACATGCCGTTGCAGCTTTATAGCCAGTAATTTGTTTCTCCCTTTGGTGCAGCGTGTCACATCCTGGAGTGCTCCGAGGGTTTGGCCCAGGAAGTCATCAGCACCATTGGCCAGGCCTTTGAGCTACGGTTTAAGCAGTACCTAAAGAACCCCCCCAAACTGGTCACGCCTCACGACAGGTACATGTGGACATCTGAACACACGCAAACCTCAGTACTTTTTTTACCACGTTATTTCCTTTCTAAAAAGATTTGGTTTTCTCGCAGAATGGCTCCGTTTGACGGTTCTGCATGGGAGGAAGAGGATGAAGAAGCTGCTCCAACTTCTGATGTCCCTTACTATAATAATTTCCCTGGGAAACAGCCTCCGCCCGGTGGACTGGTTGACATGAGGACCCGTCCCGTGGCCACACTGGTGAGAGAAGTGCACGTAAACACAGAGGGAGGGGCAGAAACAGGATTTATATATAACCTTCAGGACTAAACATCAGTGTCATTACACAACTACTCAATCTGCATGAGGAGCGCTCAGTTCTGAGTCAGAAGTTAAAGCTCAAGTAATCATTACCAAGAGCTCAACCTCAATCACCTCTGGTCAGAAGCCAGTTAATGTATTTGTACTGTGTTTGTGTGCAAAAGAGTGCAATGGCTGATTTTCCTTTTTGTGTACAGCCTTATGGGCAACCAGGTCAGAATGACATCCACAAGCAGCCACTGCCTCCTCTACCAGGTGAGCTCTACTGTATGTGTGTGTGTGTGTGCATGCCTTCCCTCTCTCTCTCTTTATCACTCTCTTTTGCAATGGCACAAGGTTGCCATGGAGAGATTATACAACACTCCTTGCTTCGATTTAAGGGTTAACTTGTAAGCTAAATATGAATCACTGCTCGGTTGTCAGGCGACCAGCTTCATTTTTTATGTTTGTGCCGGTCTGTTAAAGAAAATGGCTCAAGGTTTGAGGTCAGGACTCCAAATCATGAAGCCTTGGAACACTGTTCCGCACAGTGAAGTCTCAGACGTACAGCTTCCACCACGCTGAGAGCTTAATGACAGGGGAGGAGGCATGTGACGCCGCAGACCCATTGTTCTCCACTTCTGTCCATAGTCATGACGGGTTAAAGTAGCAGTCTGTAAGTTTGTGTAATGGGTGGAATCGGGGAGTGAACGCTGTCTCAGTCACTCAAGCACACTCGCTCTGCAAAGCTAAACAACACAGAGGCACGTCTGTAAGAATGGTGGAGGTGTGTTTAGCGTGTTCATGAAACATGATTACATGATACAGACTGCATCTTTCAGTTAGTCAAGTTACTCAATACCACAATTTTATGATCTGTGCATTTTTATAGTTGGTGCCAAGGAAGGTGGACGGGAACTCTTTGATGATCCCTCATATGTTAACGTGGATAAGCCCCGCCCCCCTGCAGCTGCGTCCAATGGGAATGCTCACAGAGATGCTTTTGACATGAGTAAGTGTCTTATTTGCTCGTTGGACTTTGAGTCAGACTAACGTGATCCAGGCTTGAGCTTGATAAATTAAGTGCACTGAAAACACGACATGAGAAAACGGGCAAGACTCATTAAATCATTTTTATCTTAGAGCCATTTGACGATGCCCTGGGGGTGTCTGGACATGGAGGCCCTAGCTCAGTGACAACAGCGCCCCCTCTGGTGGAGCAGTTGCAGTGTGAGACCTGGTTCCACGGGAGCTTAAGTCGCAGGGAAGCAGAGAGGTTGCTGACCCGCGACGGGGACTTCCTGGTGAGGGAGTCTGGGACCACGCCAGGGCAGTACGTCCTCACGGGACAGCAGGGGGGTCAGCCCAAACACCTGCTGCTGGTCGACCCAGAAGGCGTGGTGAGTCACAGCGGGAGACGGGAGACGAGAACGGGGAGGGAAGAGGGGACATGTTGTTCTGAAGTGTAACTTTACTGCAGTTTGAGTTTGTGCTGCCTTCTTCATACCTGCAACCACACCTCACAGTGATGTCATGGTGTCCTTAATAGGACTACAGTGCACTGCAGCGCCCACTAGGGGTCAGCAAAAGCAAGAGAACGCATGGTTAAATGTACAATGGCATCAGGATTTAAACATGGCTGCATTTTTATTGTTATTATTTCATGTCTTAGGTCCGTACGAAAGACCATCGGTTTGAAAGTGTGAGCCACCTGATCAGTTACCACATGGACAACAGACTCCCCATCGTATCAGCTGGCAGCGAAGTGTGTCTGCAACAGCCAGTAGAGCGCAGGGTCTGAACTCACTTACACACACAATCACACATCGATGAAACACTCCCAAATATACCCACACACACACACACGCACGCACGCGCGCGCCTATTCAGCGATGCAACACAAGAGCCATGCTTTCATATGTTAATACACACAGCAACACTACATTACCACACGCTCCGGAAGAATCCACATGCATACACCATCGCAAGGAAAGCCAAATAAAGAAAAAGCTTTCTCTGCAAAAATCACTCTCTTGCTGCTGTTGCCGCCACATTCTCCCTTTCCTTCTGAAAGCCAAACTGTGACCCGCAGTCCCTCCTCACGCCCACCAAGCATCAGACCACCACTCCACAAAGGAGAACACAACACTGCTGCCACTTCTCCACAGCCTACTGTGAAGCAGGGAGGAGCCCCTCGCTGAGTTCAGCGGGGCAGCAAACAAATGCAATTTTTTTTTATGGAAAAAAAAAAGATGTGATTTTGGAAAAAAATGAACATTTTGCTAATACATGGAATCATGTGCAACAATAAACTTTTAGAAAGCACATGAACGGAACGTTGAATGAGACTTGGAGGGCGTTGGAGCATTTGTCCTTGCATTTGGGGAAACGCTCTCCCCTCCTTAGACTGTTGCTGGAGCACATTAGGCAAAACACAACATCAGTGGAAATGATCCTTTGATTCAGAGACTCAACCAGGCTTCAGACATAAACTCTCTCTCAACCTTTATGTCTGAACGTGTCAACGGAGTCATTCAGCATCCAACCTGACTCCGAAATCAACTCTGGTTTGGCCAATATGCATAAACATGTATCTTGAAGCTTTCAATCTAATCAGGAGCACCACCATACCCCCAACCGCTCCCCTTGTAAAGGACTTTTGAACTGTGACCCGAGGAGTGATAACAGGCGAAGAGGACCGCTTGTATGCAAAACCCGGGACTGCTATGCCAATGAATTTCCTTTTACGTCCTTTTTTAAATGCAGGTTTCTATCTGTTAGCTCGGGACATGTCGGACATTCAGAACAGGTCTCAACATCTGTGTCTCCCTGCAAACACAGATGCGTATGTACACATATAGACACACAGGTGTACCACACACACATACACACGAACCCGCACCATCCGTCATGCCAAAGAACATAAACTTCATTGCAAATTGCAGAGGAAAAAAAAAAGAATCATTTACCTGCCATATCTGCTTGTATGAAACGCATTTTTGAAAAAACGGGCCTGTTTGTAGATGGGATGTCGAGGTTATTGTGCCTGATTACATCGCCAAAAAGGAGTGCTGAGGAAAACTGTGCAATGATGTCATTCACAAACAAGTCGCGACTACATTATGAGAAGCATAGAGAGTGTTTCCGACTTTCTACTGCTTCTCATTGGTGTTTGCATTGACAATCTATGGGATATATCTCGTTCCAGTGTCTTTTTGAAAGGAAAAAGTGTTGTTGGTAGGAAAGGACTGTGCCCCATGAAAAAAAAAAAAGGTTAGCAGTGTCTAAGCAATGGATCGCCCTCTGCAAAGATGATGCAAAATATGTTGTAGTAAATAGTTTGTTTTGTGTATTGTGATGTTGTTTTTTTTATCACTTTGAGGGAGTAATGTGCTTCCTCGGTTAGGGGCAATTGAACATAAGGACATACATGTTTTGTGGAGCATCGCTACGATCAGATGTTAAGCCAAATGTTGCTCTCTGGTGTGCTGTTTTCACGACCTCTGAGGGCCTGGGGGGGAAGAGGTTCAAGCGTTTCCTCTTCCTCCTCCTCTCAGGGCTCATGAGGTTTTTGTATCTTTTTTAACCGTGCCTTGTTTCTTCAATGCAGTCACGTCACTTCAGTGCAGTCACCTTATGTACTTAACTCAAATGTAAACGACAGGATAACTTTACAAACGTCTCTCTCAGTTAAACAAAGACTCTGCAAAAATGACACTCCATTGAACACACAAACGGATCCAGTGATGGCAATCTCCTCTGAGGCACACTCCTGCATTCAGCTTCAAGTCACAGATAACAAGATGTCACCACTGAGGGGAGTGGGGGGTTAAATCCTGACCATCTGTAAATAACATTTTGCATAGTATTGGATCTGGATTATTGTTGTCATAGTTGTATAGTTAATGACACACATGATGAGTGACATGGAGGCAACACACCACAGCACTGAGGGAGCTCTTGCAGCCAACTGAATGTGTCAAAGTGTGTGAGACTGAAGCCAAACTCGTGAATTATGAGGGGTCCTTCAACTATCAACCAAGTCTCTGACCTTGGAGTGAGCTCACACGATGTAACAAGCACAGCTGGCTCGGTCATCCGCCTGCACGCTGCCCCTTCAGGTGTTTGTAGGTCAGGAAAGGAAAAGAACGAGCTTTAAGCCTTGATAAATCAGTGCCGGTGTGTGTGCCAGCGTGCATACATTGTGGCTATACATCAGCTGAAAAGGACCTGCTTGTCTCTGCATCATCAGTGATTGGATCTAGCGCCGTCATTGTTCATCACAGTTGCCTTTGTTGCATGAAAAATCCTTTCAAAATGTCTAGATTGTCGGTGGTGGTATAATTGTGGATGATGCTGTTGTACTTTTAAATTGTGTTGTTTTAAAAGTCGAACGTTAGCGTGCACAGATATTGATTTTTACTTTGTATGGTTCTGTTTTAATACTTTTTTTGTTTTTAGGGAAACATGTCTGTTTACACCTGTATCTGAAAATATAGATTGCATATATAAATACATATATCATTCATCTCTCTTTGAGTCTGGCTTTTAATATGATTCAGATATGATACATTGTTTACATTTAACTGGGAGAGAGAGTTAGTTTTGGGGTTTTTTGAGCACATTGTTGGATTTGAGTTTAAAACAAACAAAACGCACACAGCTAGAAGGTCCCTAACAAAGAGTTTGGTGTAGAAATGTTGGTGGGAGCAAAAGAGCGAGCAGCTAGAACTCTCCCGTGAATAGATTGAGGGATTATTAGAGCCCGGAGAGAGATCAGGTGGGGGGCGAGGGGAACACGGGAACAGGCCGTACGACAGACGGGACCAGTGGACGGCAGAGGTAAACAAAGCCCTTAATCAGTCAGGGGATGTTTGAAAGCGGGGATAGTCCAGAAAAAGCAGGGTGTGAATGGGAGGTTATAAATTTGGGAGCCGACTGTGCCGTGAATACGGAACAGACCTGAGCTGTTACACAGGCCCATTCCAATCCTGATCGTGGTTCCTCACCTCCTGTCCTCAGTCGTCCTGTTTCTTCTCTACTGCTGCTTGTCCTACTGCTTACTCCTCTGCCTCATTTTTTCAGTTTGTTCTGCGGAGCCATGCACCCCCAGCGTCCTCTTCCCCAGGCCATGCCTTCCTCCTCTCTGGGACAGAACCTGCGAGACCTGGCCATGGGCCTGGGACGAGGAAAGAACCTTATGGGTGGAAACTTTGCATATGGTTTGATCCAGTCTGTCAAGGAGTGCCTTTACTTCGTCCTCTGCTGCTGGTGCATCAAAGAGATACTGGACTGACTTAAGAAGAGTAGATGAGTCCCACACAACCGATTTTCTGAATTTCTCCTTTGGCTCTTATTGTGTAAGCTCCATAACTTCTCATCACAATTGGAGTGTTTGATCAGCAGTATACATTTGCAGGAATTATTATTTTCATACTAAGTCCACAAACAATCTGGAGCACATCCTGTAGTGCTAATATCTGCTCTCTAATATCTACTGTGAAAAGCACTGAATTCCATTTTAAGTTGTGAAATTGTTTGATATATTAATGGACACATTTTACTGTTTTTCAGACTCTATAGGAAGCTCCTCCTGGCCTCCCAAGAAGCAGACTTGTATTTCTTCAGAAGCCACAAACTGGATATGGTAATTCTGACTGATGTCACTGAAACAAGACAGACTGCTGCGTAACTGAATAAATGAAAAGGAAACCAGTTATCTACCTGTCTGTGTTTTTGTTGATTTTGAATTTGACTGATTGATCTGAACATTCTTATTGTTTTCATCGTTCCCCTGAGATAACAAGATTATTGGACATTTTTCTTGAGATCTTGAGAAAATGAATAGAGACAAAGATAGGATCTCCGAAACCTAATTACACCAATTTATGAATCAAATTCAGTTTATTGGTACATAATTAACTAACTACAGATTTTGAAAGAGTGAAAGTGACCCAGACCACATTTACAAGGGAGACTCTTATGGTGCAGCTCGGGGTGTGGCGACTTTCATCACTAACACAAATTGACTCTTGTGGCGTTCAGAGGGTCAGTTTCCCTCACTGTATAGAGCGCCCTCTACAGGAACAAAACGCAGAATGGTTCTCACACACCAATAGCAGTACTTTGAATATTTCCATCCTGCATTTGACACACAAGTGGCGTACGGATTCTGTAGTTCTGTATGAATAATCACCACGACCAAATTTGACGATGTGGAAAATCAGTGGAATCTCCCTTTAACAACCCATCGTCTGTACATGGAATTGAGAAACATTTCCTATAGTCGTAGCTTGTCAATTGTCAATACTGCAGTCTTTTGTCAATACTGCAGTCTCACTAATTTATATATGCAAGAGAAATTGTATTGGTTCATAGCGTTTAATGCCTGGTGACATTTAAAAACACATGTCAGACGTATATTTTACATAGGCGCGATCACCTGTACGTGTCAATCAATTTGGAAGCCTTCCCAGTGGAGTGGGGAGATCCTCATCTGCTATTGGTCGAGCAGGAGGCTCAGGGGCGGGATGACCGGCCCAACGCGCTATGCCATTGGTCAAGAAGCGTGTCAGTCGCGCGCGCCGAGGAGGCACCTTCCATATAGTGAAGTTGGCTGTCGAACGGCAGACTCGTGTGCTGAAAGTTTAACAGCCCGGAGGTTTGAAAACAAAGCGACAGACAGAGCGAGGTAAGAACGAGATGTTTATACCTACAAAGTTACTTATCACGCATTAACGACGAACTCCCTGCGTGCTTGTTTGTTTACATTCCCCGCCTACGTCGTTATCACACTTTTTCCTGGTTGCTCCAAAGTGTCTTGTAATATTAAAATAACTAAATGGCGGCTTGTTACAGCTATTGTCAACTGTATTTACCATTATTTAACGCATTTAGTGCGTTACTCGGGCTTCAACTCGGCTAATAACTGCGTCATATTTTAATGTTTTCCTTCCTCGCCATATGAAATTTCCTGCCCCGGGCTTCGTGCCACTTTCCCCTGTGCTGTCTGTATACAGGTATTTGCTAAAAAATACACGCTGTGTTCGTGATGCTGTGAACAACCTGGTTAAGAGCATTTTAGCTGGTGTAGCTGCAGTAACACTGTCACCCGAATGGCTTGCATTGGACTTTACTGGCCTGGCCTTTTTTGGTCATTTTGTTCAGCACAGACCGAGATAAAAAAACACAAGGCCTACAGCTGCAAACGTTTATTTGATTGTATTTCCCCCCCCCCCGGATGTTCTACAAGCTGAATTGATTGTTATTGTGAGGGTGTTAAAGTATGTCAGTGTCCAGCACAAAGTGTCTTTGGTAAATTGCAAACTGTGTGCAAATTATTTCCCATCTTATCTTACCTAGAGCTTTTTAAAGTAATTATTCTATAAGACCAGAGGGTCAGAGCAGAGCACATATCTTAAACTTGTAGTCCTTCCTGATCTTAAACTTGCCAATTTCCTGTTTCAGTAAAAAAAAAGACTTAAAACTGTCCTGTTGTGTTCCCTGTGGCTAATTTCCTGCATACACACCCTCTCTCTCTTTCTCTCCAGTCAATCTCACAGCAGCTAAATTTAGCTGGTATCTATTTAAGCCATTCAACTGTTTGCTCCACAACGCTCCTTGGGCCTCAGGCTAGATTCAGTAGACTTCTCATGGGAAGCGCTCGATTAGAAGACCTAAATTGCAGAGCTGGGAGAGAATTGAATTTGGAGAGTGAAGTGTGTCATTAGCCACACAATACGTGTTAAAGTAGGTGGTTAGTTCGTTCTGTATTCATTGATTAGAGCCAGACGGCATATAATGATGTGTGTAAATGTAGGGTGTGTCATCCTCTACTGTTTGAAAGGAAATTGCCTTATAAAGCTGTAGGATCATGACACTTATCTTTACCAGGTTCTATATGAAGTGAAATGTTTCTGGGCACTTCAGAGCATCCTCGGTGTGTGTTTCCGATCAGTGATTTGGGTCTGAATGCCGTTTCTTTGGCTTGAGAAATCAGCTCAGCGTTGGAGCACACAGTGGAAAATGTTTCCAATAACTCTTCATCTGTAAGACTCGCAACCGCTTGAAGACATTGATACAAATCTGATACTGTTGTTTTTATAACAGAATTAGTGGTTTGCACGTATCCAGCAACCATGACTTATTAATAGCTTCAAATAGATCAGTCAGTTCTGCAGTTCTCTGTATCTATATAACAATGCCAGCCTTAGTTACCCCTGTCTCTGCCAAAACATGCTCCTAGTTAGTGAAAAGCCACTGTGACCAAAAGACCAGCAACACACAGTAACTACTAATGAAGAACTCAATGCTCCCCGGGATTTACACGTCCTGCACACACACACACACACACACACACACACACACACACACACACACACACACACACACACACACACACACACACACACACACACACACACACACACACACACACACACACACACAGAGAGAGCAAAGTCTTTTAACTACAAATTACAGTAGGTCCCTTTTCAACAGAATGGGTGAGGTTGGATGGCGGAGGCATGTATTCAAATCCTGGGCCTTGTGTAAACAGAGGATGTAAATTTTGATGCTGCAGAATGGAGAATGTCTCCCTCATGGTGGACTAGTTGACAGACTGCTGCACACACACCTGCTCGCTCCCATTTTCTAACTGCCATTTCGGTAAGTGCATGGTTAATGTACCAAAAACTGCTCATCCCTCTGTGCCATATGAAGATCTCAGGTGTGGCAGTTTGGAAACAGCAGACTTTGTCACGGGATACGGCAACACTGCAGATTTTTGTATAGGACCTTCATCTGTCTTGTCATTGGATTTGTTATTAGCGATGCACAAACAGATTAGGTACATGAATAAGTAATTCCTCCTTGTTGTTGTGTTGCAGGAGACAGGCACAGCCTGTAGGGGGCCATGTCTGGTGGCAGCAGTACCAACAACAGCTGGACCATCCTCACTCCTGAGGTATGATCACGCTGATTGACTGTGCAGAGAACAGGAATATGTGAGAGACTGTGTATGCGTGTGTGTGTGTGACCTCAATGAAAAGGCATTATTTCAAAAAAGACAACTTCTTCTCCCAGATGATTTTCTTTTAGGTCACCTCAATATAAAGTAGGTTTCTGTAATAAGACTTGAAATAAGGTGATATTACAAAACTCTATATTATCTCCCTCTGTGTTTGGGAAGGTGAGTTGATTTGATCTGATGGCCTTTTAGCTCACACATACACACACACACACACACACACACACACACACACACACACACACACACACACACACACACACACACACATACACACAGTACACATAGCACCTTGCGCATAATCAATGAACAATGTGCAACTCATAAAAAGATCAGCCTATATTAGACCTAGTGTCTACATGGTGTTGTGTGTGTGTGTTTATGTATCCTCCTGTTTGTCCCAGGAACCTGCCACTGAAACGCTGAGGCCTCTGGCAGAAGCAGAGGGGACTGAACACCATGGAGAAAGCGAAACATCTACAACAAAGCATACAGGTGTTCTTAAGATTATGCTTGGGTCGTCCAACATTCCTGATCACATAACAATACTGTTCATCCTCCTGCATATTTACATCAAAGAGTGGTGTCAAGTCACAATGTTCTGTTTTAATTCTGAAATGTCTACATATCTGTTTCATTATCTTGTGTCTAAATATCTCCAACTGCCCTTCTCTGCCTGTCTCTGATGATCCAGACTCGGGGGAGGAGAGCGGGCCTGGAGGAGGAGCAGGGTCTACATCAGAAGGACCCCCTGCTGAGGACCCTCCGGTAAGATGACAATACATCATGTTCTGCTATCTAATAATAGTTTGTTACACAGATTTACTAAATATGTGGTGTGTTTGACCAGTTAAGGTATCAAATATGAACAGGAAAAGCTGAAATATATGGTGCTATATAACAGTGATGAGAGTGATGTCATTCTTACACGCAGGTGGCAGAGGAAACAACAGCAGAGCTAAATGGAGTCGGTGGCACTGATGCTGCTGAGCCGCCCGTCTTCATACCTGAGTCTGTCAGTGACGCCCCGCCTCCCTCTTCTTCAGACCTCCATGGCGGTGATGAGCTCAGCCAATCGGAGGGCCTACCTGAGGGGCCAGCACAGTCCAGCCCTGACCCTGATTCGTTCTCTGACTCCGTCACCCACATAAGCCCCTCCCCCGAGGAGCCCCGGGCCTCACTGCTGAGCACAGAGACTCTGGGAGGGGCGGAGTTTACTCAGGAAGAAACGTTGCACTCGCAAAATGGGGAGGAGCTACACCAGGAAGGGGAGGAGTCTGAACTCTCTCCAGGAATGACGGACCTTGGGAAACAGGCAGGTATGTAAAGTTACAGGAGGATGGAACCTAAGACCACTCTGAAATGTTGCATTCTTGATGATACATAAATAACAAATATCTCCTGAGTGCAAAATGTTAGTGACCTATTTTGCATGTATATGACTTGAAAATCACTGTAAAATATATAAAAGTATAACTGTAAGCATTAGTCTTATTTTAATGTGTATGTCAGTGTAAACATGATACACACATACACATACATATTGTTGTTGTGTTTGATTTTACTGTACCAAGTAAGTAACAAACAGCACAGCATCGGTGGCCTCTATTTTGGTTTGAGCGTATTTAGGGACTAAGATGTACGAACCATTTGTGTTTGAAGTGTACTTGGTGGACCAGCTGGTTATGGACTTGTTCCATATCTGGGCCAGGAGGTTGTCTGGACAGGCTCTGGTCGGTATGAGGAGGGGAGCATGACGTGACACAAAACTGTAGTTGCATGACAGCTCACAGTGGTTAATTGGCTTCAATGGGACCAAACTCTTTTTTTGCACTGTGGTGTTTTTGTTCTGCAGCTTTTTGCCGCGCTACAGCATTAGAATAGTCGTCTTTTGCTCTGTTGTGCATAACTTTCGCACAAGTTTGTTTAAACTTGTGTGAGTTCTGGGTCGTGGCTTTTTGCCCTGAACAGTACAAAGTGATGGAAGTTGACTGGACATCATCTGAATGAGATTGATTTGATGGGTAACTATGGGATGCCAATGGAGCAAATATACCACATACGCAATAATGGACCCAGTAAAGAAGCAAATCCCATCTCCTATGAGGACCTTTGTCTCATAATGCAGCATTAGGTTTGTTTCAGAGCTACAGCAGCTGTGCTGTCTAACATTAACTCTGGTAGTGCAAGAGTAACTTCATGCTCCAATAAAGTGCTACAGCGTCTATTTTAAAATCAAAACTAATAACTTATGAAAAGCTTCATATCTAAAGAAAAGCTTAAGCATAATTAATGTTTTTTCACCATGTAGCTGTTAGGGCTTATCCATAAAGTAGATGAAACCTGTAATTGTAAAACCTGCGTGTAATGTTTTTCTGTTGCTCTGCGTCTTTCTCAGACTCTCACACTTTCCCCTCAGATCCCCCTGTGTATTCAGAGGCAGGGGAGGAGAAGACCGCAAAGATGGAAGAGGAAGGAGAGTCGGAGGTGAGGAGGAGGAGAAGGTCTCTCCTGGCGACTCTGGAGCAGATCGGGAGGAGGGAGGAGCACGAGGAAGCGGAGGAAGAGTTTCGACTGCCACAGCGAGACGAAGACAGCGGATTGTCTCTGAACAAATGCATCCTGGGTGCCTTTATTCTGTTGGGCATCGGGACCATTTTCTTCTCAGGTAGGCACCGTCACTAAGTGAGTTGTTTGGAATGTAAACATCTGTAATGTTAATGTCTATGCAGATGTTTAAAGTGAGGTTAGACGGCAGAATGATGACTAGCATGGATGTAGACTGAGACTGAGGTGTGATGTACCTACAGGTGTCTTCATGGACCCAGATGAAGGTAGGTGGCGCATGTTTGTGTGTAGGTGTGCGCACTCATGCATACAGAGAAAAAGTGTGTTTTGGGATCCGACACAAATCACTGCATGAATTTAATGGTGTGTGTGTGTGTGAGTGATTGATGCACTTCCATGTTGTGGCAGTGAAGCTTACTTGGCTGTTACCAAATGGACCAAGAAAAGGTCTGCATTTGCCTGTTGGCCCCGCTTCTAACCACTGAGCCCAGAGACCGTGTCATTTTCTAAGCGCATGGATGAGATTGAAGATTGAAAATTCAAGGTTTTCAACCAATCGTGCTTGTATTCTGCTCGAATTGGACTTTTAATGAAATTCTGCACACATCCCCTTTATCTCAAGTGAAAAATGCAAGTTGTATCATTTCACTGAAGCTCTTGATTATGTGTTGGAAAGTGTATAAGGCATCAAATAATCTTTGCATGATGATTTTCAGAGAGTGACTACGGTGCAAAGAAGCTGAAGGATCCAGACGTGCCTGTGAAACAGGTCAGTGTGTGTCAGAACATCACTTCACTCCTGGCATTCTCTTTGTGACATCACTAGTCTGATCACCACATCCATTCTAGCACCTTCTCAAATACCTTCTCTGGCTACACCGAGTCAGAGCAGTCACCTGAGGTCTTACACTGTCATGTAGGAATGGCTTAATCCAGACGTTCCACCGCCCCCAGGAGGAGAAGCAGACAATGTAGAGCTCCTCACTAAGTTAGCCAAAGGAAACGAGCAGATTGCTGTGCTTCAAGCCCAACTTCAGGTATGACTCCATTCTGTCTCTGAAGTTAGGTGTGTGTGTGTGTGTGTGTGTGTGTGTGTGTGTGTGTGTGTGTGTGTGTGTGTGTGTGTGTGTGTGTGTGTGTGTGTGTGTGTGTGTGTGTGTGTGTGTGTGTGTGTGTGTGTGTGTGTGTGTGTGTGTGTGTGTGTGTGTGTGTGTGTGTGTGAATATTCTCACAGGATCCTCTTCTCTCTCTTTTTCAATCAGGCACAGACCGAAGAGCTAAAAGTAGCCAAGGGACAGGCAGCAGAGGGAGCAAAGGAGCAACTGCGGCGGGAGGGGGTGGAGGAGGAAAACAGTAGGTTGAAGGAAGAGATGGCCTCTGTCCCTGTCCTTCAGAGAGAGAACGAGAGGATGAAGAGAGAGCTGGATTCACTGCCGGCCCTACAGAAAGAAGTAGAAACACTGAGGGCCACTGTGACTGAATTAAGACACTCCACAGGTACAAAGGGGCAGAGGGTGGGGACAGGGAGGAGGGACAAGATGGTAGAAGAATGATGAGGAAGGTCGTTCTTAGACAGACAGTTAGGAGAAGTGCAGGTTTCTTCCTTTGTCCCTCTCCTCACTTTGTTGCTCGTCACATTGCGTTTTTTCTTTTGCTGACATTTTATCTTTCCTTCAGCAGCCAATGAAGCAGCTCCTGCACCTGTGAGTCCCATCGCGTCGCCCTCCAGTGGCCTGGGTGAGGACAGCATGCAGGGTGCGGCTGGAGCTGCTGCTACACAGGAGGAACACGGGGCGCCAAGGAAGAAGGAGTGGAAGAAGGAGAAACACGACATGGGGGAGAAGAAGGAGTGGAAAGAAAGAGATGCAAGTGACAGGAAAGAAGGGGAGAAAAGGGAGCGCAAAGATGGAGGCAGCAAAGAACGGAAAGAGAAGGAGTGGAAAAAGGAGAAACATGAGCAAGGAAAGTATGATAAGGAAGGTAAGAAAAAGAAGAATAGTGAAGAGAGGAAAGAATGGAAGAAAGACAAAGTCAGCAAAGGGGATGAAGATAAGCCCCGGAATGACAGGGAAGGGAAGAAGGAGTGGAAGGAAAAGAGTGAGGGAAAAGAATGGAAGAAGGAGAAAGACTGGAAAAAGGGAAAGCACGAGGAATGGAATGAGGGCAAACACGGGAGAGGTAAGGAGAAGAAAGAGTGGAAGGGAGGAAAGGATCATGGAGAGAGGCGCAAGGGAAAGGATGAGTCCAAGGGGGAAAGGGAATGGAAGAAAGGGAAGAACGGTTTCAGGGAAGATGGTAAAGAATGGAAGGAGAAAGAATGGAAGAATGAAAGAAAAAGTAGTAAAGAATGGAAAGGAAAGCAGGAGAAGAAAGATTGGGATAAGAATGATGGGGAGAGGAAAGATGATAAAGATCACGGCAAACAGTGGAAGGGGAAGGAAGAGAGGAAAGAGTGGAAGGGGAAGGAAGAGAGGAGGGAGTGGAAGAAGGAAGAGAAAAAGAAGGATCACAAGCACAGAGATGAACACAAATATCACCACCACCACGACCCCCATCACCACGACCACCACGAGGAGCATGTGTGGCACGACCCGGCAGAGCAGAAGCCCCCTCACAGGCACCCCAAGGAGCGCCTGGAGCACTGGGTCCAGCAGAGGGAGGAGGTCCAGCACAAACCCAGGGTGCCGCACCAGTGCTCCTCCGTGGAGAGCTGCGCCGCTGCCCAGGGGCTGCTCCCCGTCTCCCTGTCCGACTTCGAGCCCATCCTGCAAGGTTACCTGGCCAAGGCGGAGGGGGCGGGAGTGGACGCCGGCAAGACGGAGGAGCTCCGCAAGCTGACCACAGAGTTCTTCAAGGACGGCGTGTTTGTCCACGACCAAATGAGCTATCGGGACTTTGTGGAAGACGTGGGCGACGTTTTGGAGGACATGGTGGAGGAGGACGAGGAGCTGGAGGATGAAATGGACGGGTTCGAGAGAGAGGTCATCAAGAGGTTTGCTGCGCCGAAGTCCACAGAGAAGGAGGAGAGGATGAAAGGAGAGCGGAGGAAGGAGAGCATTCGAGGACGTGGCTGAGGAAGGAGGAGGAATCTGGATCTGTGGTGAGGAAGCAGCAGGAGAAGGAAGCCTTACAGACGGGACGTTATTGTTTAAAGGAAACCACAAATTGCGGTTAATTTTATTATCTTACCCCTGTGACTCAAATTAAGACGGCATTTTACTGATCTGGGTGGTTTAGTAACACGTAAAGGCCCAAGACAGACGAGTGAGGCCGCACAGAAACTCCTCCAGTCCCGCCCCAACCTGAGTCCACCACTGTTTACCTGCAGCTGAAGTAGGAGAGTGAAAGTCACGTGTGTCGGCCAAGTTTGCTTCCCTCTTGACACAGAGCAGATCAAACCGGTTTGAGGTTGGATGTTTATTCTGCTTTAATTCTTACCTGCTCACTCTACCTGTGCACCGCTCAGGCCTGTACCTTCCTGTTAACTGTTTATCCAGGACTCTTAATGTCAGCACGGTGATCTTAAAAGTGGTAAATAAGTAGATTAGGTGAAACCTGGACTGCTGAATCTATTTAGTAAATGTTTTATGTTGAATTAGAAGAGAAGAGTTTGTACATATTGCACTAAACACATTTGTTAAACTATGCTGTCACGCATATATATATACAGTGTAGTATATATTTAATTTATTGCAATTGACTAAATAGACGGTTAGGCACATTGTGATGTGGTTCCTGCATCATTTCAGGTACAGAACTTCTGTTGAGCACTAAATGTCCTTAATTCTTGTTTTACTATGAATGTAACATTTCTTTGTCCCGGCACGTAGGTCACGTATCTGTTTACACGCCACCAGCCGTGTGCTTTCAAGGGGTAACTTTGTCTGTTAGAGTTTATGTCTGACTGTTTGAATGTTGTTGTCATAAGAGCAGAATAATAAATTAATGAAATCCCTATGAAGGAGAAACTTGTGTTTTGTTTTCAGTTTGCTCATCAGTAGCAACAACAAGACGCAGCATGTATTGGATTCACAACCTTGTTTCTCTATATCAGGTTTTAACATCTTTAACAGCAATTCTTCATAATGAACACAAGCAGTTTGGTCCTTCAGTAGACTGTTTGTCTGTTTGTGCTCCCATTGCTGTATTACTTCTCTCACTACAGTAACAGATCTGATTCCTTGCAGGTCATTGATTCTCCTGGACGCAGTGAATCAATGGACCTGCTGTACAGAAACTCCAGTCTCTGTGGTAAAAGAACATCTCTCTCACTCTCTCACTCTCTCTCACTCTCACTCACTCATATTTTCCAACACTTTACTTAAGACTTAAATTCCCTTCCAGGTGAATTTGGACACACAGGCTGTAAGAGTGGGGAGTTGGGCAACACATTGAAGAAGTATGTTTATAAATATTTACAGACACGTCCCACCCACGAGCCCCCAGCTACACGTTAATCATCAGGCAACTAGCAACACATCCCTATAGAAATGAAACGCTGAATATTTATTTCATTATTCTGCTGTATATTGTCCTGTGAGGTTAGTAAACAGATGAGCTGAATGGAAACCTGGTGCTGAATGGAAAGGAGATCTGGATCGGCCATATGAAGAGTGTGTGTTTGTGTGATAGCAGTGTGGATATTTGGATGATGAAGCTATTGTGTACTGAACAAGTAAACAACATATCTTGCAGTATTTGTGCTGTATTCAGCATTTACATCCCCATACAGCGGAGGAGTCTATTTCACAGACTGAACATTGGCACTAAAGCAGCTAAACATTAAGCTCTTTTGTGCACACACTGTCACCCATCCCACTCAGTTTAACTGTGCTTTTCTCCAGAAAGAAGTGATTCACTCACTGATCAATAACTCGCATGCACAATTTGCATCCTTGAATGCATCACGTCATGGAAAGAGATGGGTAATGTGTGTAACAGTGTTAGGGCAGTGTGGCTTAAACTGTTACTGACTGACTGCTGATGAACACTGGGAACACAGGCTGTCAATATGTAGAGAGGAAGAAGAGAATGATTGATCTGCTCTGCTGGAGGAAGGAGGCTATAAAAAGGACGGGGAGGTTTGCAGACACACAACTTACCCTCTTCATCAACACAACTGAGCCGGTGAGTTTCTGTCACTTTGCTGCCTTTAAATGACAGCAACAGACTTCAGTATGATGCTGCTGCTTCTCTTTGCTCTCACACATAATAATGACACACCTGATTCACAGTTCCTTCCTGTCTGAGTCTTGCCGTGTGATGGAGTCTGCCATTGGTGTGCTGGTGTCCCAGTTCAAGGCCTACGCCGGGAGTGATGGTTCCTCTGACACACTGAGCAGAGAGGAGTTTAGGAGGCTGCTGTCATCACAGCTCCCCAACTTTGTCAAGGTAAGAGTCAAACACTTGGCTAACAGCAACAGTCATATTTCTTCATTCATTGTCTGTAAAATCTAACAAAACATGGCGACAAGAGAAGATTGTTGTCTTTTTGTTTTCACCACATAAAAGTAATAAGGATAAATGATGAAATAATTGATAATTGATGTCTTAAATCAATCAATCAATCATTATTCCATTACAAATGAAGGGCTGGTTGGTTTTCCTTTGTACCATGGTTTTTTGTTGGAGTTCTGTTTTAAAACAATCAGAAGACTATTAGATGGAATTTTGCTTTAAATCTCTTTTAATCTTTGAGAGAGGGAATTTCAATAAAAAGCAGAGGCTCCTTCATGCATCACTGGGTGGGAAAAGAATCGGGTGACGCCTCATTGGTCTTTTCCTTCTGTCAATAAGTGACTCACTCAAAGCAATCTTCAAAAGAGCTCATTGGTACTTGTATTGTAGCTGACTGCTACATGTTTGGCTTCCAGATTTAGAAGGAGAATCTGCATTAAATTCTGTATAAAATAGCAATTTGACACTAAACTAAACAAAGACTTCCCAGTTGAACTCCTCTCGTGTTTGTCACTGGGTTTTCTGCACGATGAAGTACAAATGACATTAGTTGTTGAGGCCCAGGAAAGACACTGGGCTGCTTATTCCAAATGTGGAAAATTCCACGTGGTTTAGCTCTCATGAACAGCTGAGGTCATCACTATGGCCACTAGATGGAGACAGAAACACAGATCCTCACAGCAAAACCCACCCTGCTGCTTTGGCATGAAGTGGGTAAACTGGTGTTCATGCCAGTGGTGTCAGTTTACTTCAAGAAACATCTCAGCACTGAATCACAGACAGATTACTGTGGCTGCCCGTGCACGTACTGCAATATATAATGCTGAGATCCGCATACGTGTGCTTGTGTGTTCCTGTTTGTCACAGAACGCCGCCGACCCCGCTGTCACTGACCAGCTTATGAGGTCATTGGACGAGAACAACGATGGAGAGCTCACCTTTCTGGAGTTCTGGCAGCTGATTGGACAAGTGGCTAACCAGCAGGGGGGATTCAGCCAATAGAGCGTGTCCAAAGCTCCAGATGGATGACAGACTTGTTTGTGTCTGTGTCATGCAGTTTGGATTAGTACAACTGGCACGGAGCCAAATGGAAAACACCCTAAACTCTGTGTCTTGTGCTCTTATCAGTAGGACAAAAGAAACAGTATAAGTACAGTCACAGCCGCTAGTACAACCGCGACTCTTTCACAACACACACACACACACACAAGAACGGTACGGCTCCTAGTGTGTGTGTGGGGTAAGGATGGGAATGCATTGTCGGTGAAAAACCAAGAATGTGTGAGTGTAAGCAAAAGTATGTTTCTGGTTTGTCTGATTCATGGAAAACAGACGTCTGGAGCTTCAGCGTCATCTCCGGGGGATCAGACACCGTCAGAAGAAGCCTCCACCTTTTAAGAGCATGAATAAAATCTAAAAACAAAAATCATCAAACAGAGCCTTGTGTTAGTTTTGCCATCTAAAGTTGTGTCCCAAATGAAAACTATCTTTCCACTGCATTGCACAAGAGAGGAACAGTTACAGGGTGTGGCCTACGTACATCTGCTAGGAAAGTTATTCCCTGGTTTAACACAGTGAAGAGGAAGTGTGCTAGGAAACCAAATCAACGGATAAAAGCACAAATATGTATGATAAACCCCAGATAATAAAAGCGTGATTAGTTTTCATGAGTCGCAGAGGGTTGTTGGCCCCTGTTTGCTGCTCTCAGCCTCTGTATAGCTGCACCTCTTTCCACATTCCTTCTCCCCACAGCACACGCCCTATGACAATGAAGAGAAAAAAAAAAAAAAAAGTTGGCCGGCCTGAGAAGTTAAATCACGGAAAAGATATGTGAAGCTGCTTAATCTAGCTTGAGACTCGAGAGGGAGGATTCGCTCAAGACCGAGAGGGAAACGTAGAAGTCTTTTCTGGCCATTTTCATCCCTGCAGCATCGGTAAGTAAAGCTTGTTCTTTATCCCGATCCGGGGGACTTTTAACGGGCTGAATGTGGTCACTGTGTCATTCTGGTTCATTATTTCTGTTCGTTTGCAAACTGGAAAAAAACACAACAACAACAACAGACAGTTTAGCTCAGATCCTCCACTGCGTCATGAATTTTGCATCATTTGGCGAGGGGTCTCTGTTGTCTTATTACCCAGTTTGGTGACCACAGGTATCAGGTTCTCCTCCTTGGTAATTGAACCCCCCACCCCTCCTCCAGTCCCTTTGCACCCCCCTCCACCCCTCCACCCACCCACTCACCCACCCCACCCCCGTGTAACCGGACCCCCGGAGGAGTCGCGTTAACTTATTCATCCTCCAGCCGCTGGTCAGTGTACAAACTGGCAGGATTAGTCGGGGCTAAACGTCAGCGTGGAGCCCGTGGGTGAAGCCCGGCGTCTCCGTTACGCGCGGACGTTGGCGAGGCTTTTCTGGCGTGCGCGCAAAGGCCCGTCACCGCCCCGTTAAGCAGCACACACACACGCACACACACGGAGACTGTCACGGTGAATTATTAACGCCGGGATTAGACCGATGGTACTGGATTCCAAAAAAATCTTAATGCGGTTAAATACGCGAGTGAGAAACAGCGACCCGAGCCGGCCCGAGCCAAGACAGGAAACCTGGACCGAGACTGGAATCCGAACCTGACGGGAAGTGCGTCAGTCACGCTTAACAGTGCGAATAACGCGTCTGGAATGGAGCAGATGGATCGGAGCGATTCATACATTGTCACTGATTGATATCAAACCAATACTGGAGGTTGATATCTGTGTGTAAGTTTAGAGTTTAGAGTTTGATAAAGAGTTTAAACTGCAGAGCTATCAGCTGCGTCCTGCCCGCTGGGTGGTGGCCCCGCCTGACTCTCTACCTGGAAATTGGTTTGCACATGTTGAGCCTTGCAGCCATTTGTAACACTAGCTGTACCAGAAATGCATGCCAGCCACTCTGTCACACACACACTCACACACTCTCTCACACACACGTCAGTATTGTGAGTAAAACAAGAGTGTATTCAGTCTTACACAAGCATGAGATGATCCAAGTCAACTGAATCTCAGGACGCCTCCGGCTGTTTTCACACGAAGCTCACAAGTTCATCCCTCAACATTCCTTAAGCCTCATGTCTTCATCTCTGTTCGCTTGATTTCACGTTATTAGCCATTTTGATACACACACACTCTCTGGCACACGCACACACACACACAGTTATGTAGGAGGTGTTAGGAAGCATGTTACTTATAGTCACATATAAAATAATGATGAACAACAAGCTGACAAGAGAGGCTCCCTCCTGCCTGTGTGTGTTTTGTTTGAGTGTGTGTGTGTGTGTTCGCTGGCATTGTAGGGGGACATGAAACAGAATCCTGGCCTCTGTTGCCTGACGGAGGGTGTGCTCTGCTGTCACTCACCCAGTAATTAGGTTAATGCAACAGAAATCCTAAATGCTGTCAGTCTGTGTGTGCGTGTGTGTGTGTACTTGTGTGTGTGTGTGTGTGTGTGTGTGCACAAGCTATGACATATGTGTCAGATGGAGATTTACTGTGTTCTACAGTTACTCCAACATCACCACAGCATCCATCATCATTACGGTGCCTCCTGATAGTTTCCACTACTCAGAAGTCAAAAAGTAAAGCTGTGGCAACACTTCACCCCAAGCTGCAGGTTTATGAGGGATAGTAAGATATCAACACGACTCCAGTATTTGTTTACAGTGTTTATTTTACTGTGAGAAGTCCAGTAGTGTTTGCATTTTTTGTTTTTCTTGTTGAGAAAATGAAAAAGCGAGCAGAAACACTGCAGAGCCAGCAGGATTTCGCCAGGGCACACCAGGACACACACACACACACACACACACACACACACACACACACACACACACACACACACACACACACACACACACACACACACACACACACACACACACACACACACACACACACACACACACACACACAGGGCGTAACTCCTTCTGTGTCAGTAGGCACAGACTTTCTGTTCCACGTTGATACTGCAGTTAACATCGAACGAAACCAAGGCACGTTCCTCAAAGCTGTAGCTGAGTTACTGTATGTAGTTAACTACTTCACTGCACTAAAGTAAAGTACACTGTCTTTCTACTATGTTGTTCTTTATACTCATCTACATTTGACTTGCATTTATTAGTTCATTTTCAGATGTTGAGTTGTTGTCAGGTTAGAATACTGCAGCTCATTATCTTACATGACATTCTCTAGGCAAGAGGAGCGTGCACATTGATTGGTTGATTGATAAATTGTGAGCCTGACACATAAAGGCTTGATAATAATGTACATTTCTTCTGCGGAAGTGATATGAAGAGGAGGAAGTAGAGCTAACTGGCCCATCTTGAATGTTCCGTGGGGGAAGCACTCTACGTATCTTGGCTCTATAATTGACTGAACACTCGCCACAGTTTTGACATCTGCGTGCGTTCACATAGCACACGTTCAGATCTGGGCTGTCTTGTAGGCTGATGTTTGTCAGCTGGTACAGGACCACAGTATGACCACAGCGTGCCAGCAGTGTGTGTTCAGAGCAGTGTGTTGGGGAAGGGGTGCTGCAGCAGCCAGAGCAGCAGCAGCAGCGAGCAGGCAGTAATCTGAACCCGTGGCCTCCCGCTGGCTCCTCGGGATCAGATATCCAGCGTCAGAGATCGCAGCTTCCATTGTGTGTCAACCTCAGAGACTCCCCTCCTCTTCATCCTTCCATCGCTCCCTCTGTTTACGCCAGAAAGCCTCTAGGCCTCTTCCTCTCTGCCGCTCCCTTTCCTCCTCCTAAATTCTGACATCACCTGTGTGTCTCACCTTTCCTGCATGTTTACTGTATGTTACCAAGTGTCTGCATACTGCATTATTATTAATTAAAGCAATTATTAAAGCACATCATTGATTGTGTGAATGTAACCGTGAATCCTAATTTCCTACAGTCAGCCATTGGCATAATGTGTGAGTGTCTGAGATATGACAAACTGTTTCTTTTCCCTTCCTACACTAAATTCTTAATTCTGTGTCTGTAGATATGGAGGAGGCCATCAAGACAGTGGTTACAACATTTCTTAAATCTTCCAGAAGTTCGGACGGCCTAGGCAAGAATGACTTCAAGAAAATGGTGCAGAAACAGCTGGGCAACATCATGGCTGTAAGCGTGTCCACAAAGCATTTACACACACACACAGTAAATGAGATGTATCGTTACTCTCCTGATCCTCTCCTTATGCGTGTTGTTCAGGACACAGACAGCTCTTCTGCAATCAAAGATATGCAGCAGGGACTTGATACGGACCAGGACGGAAAGGTCAGCTTCCAGGAATATCTCCAACTGATCGGTCACCTGGCCAAGTCCCTGAGCCAGCGGAAGACGGGAGAAAACGCTGCAGCTTGAATTGTCAGACGGTGCCTTGCAGCATGGATCCTGTGGAGTTGCAGTGCGGTCGATCGGCAAATTTCATTTTTTTCGCTTTGAAGTATTTTTTTTAGACTAATTTTCCAATGTCTCAAGTATCACATTTACATTCTTTAACAAAAGTCCATAATGATTTTAATTTCATTTAATCAGCTAAACTGGTGTGTGATGCTCTCAGCTACGCCTTAATGTCTTTGTCAACATAATCCGCCTTGATCTCCACTGTCAGGGACACAATGAAGATCTCTGAGCGCTGCTTTTATTATTATGAACTATGCAAGTGATACTGTATTTTCAAAAAATAATAAAAGCTTTATACTAAACCACAAAGTGTGTACTCTTCATTAGTGTTTCATCAATCTGTTGCATCTCAATAACTTAGTAAGCTTCCACGGGGGCCCACTGCCCATCACATCCCTAAGCAGCTTCTTGTTTCTCATCTTGTGTCAACTTGCTCCTTTAACTTCCACAGTGATGCCAGTGTGGGAAACCCGGTGCAGGTGTGTGTTTTGTCTTGAGCTGGTTGGTGATACTGTACCTGCTCGCTCCATAGTGACCGGCAGCGTTTGCTATTTTTAGCCGAGGCACATCTGACCATCGACACGCTGCAGCCTGAGACGCATCAACCAAACTGAAACCAGAACCCGACACATACACTCTGCATATTGTAACGTGATACATACACACATATGGTATACAGTGTGTGAGCGTGCACACACTACACCGCCCGACACAATGCACAGCAGCAGAGACATCAATCAGACTGTTAGATGCACTCACTGTGATGGCAAAGGCAACCGTCATGTAATTATGCTGCATTGGTATTGATGTTTAAAGTACTAGACAGGTTTATTCTTTCATATGCAGATAATATGGATCAAACCTAGGGGCAAGAAACCCTCGCCTTCCCCCTATCTTTCATATTGGGTTATGTCCGGTGCAGATTCATGTGAATATTGTGTACTACATAAAGCTTTCTACGTCAAATACATCTGCACTAGCTTTGTTTATATGTGTGGAGCAAACACATATTATGTTTCAGACCCTGAGGTGTGTGTGTGTGTGTGTGTGTGTGTGTGTGTTTTGGAAAGCCTTTGTATGGGGATTTCTCTGCATGGCTGCCATGTGTGATGAGTCCATTTAGCAGTGCTGCACTAATCCTGTGGATACTGTATCAGGCATGACACCCCCAATAAAGACCTGCTCCAACAATGACCCCCATGCTGTCTCTGCTCCTGGCATCCTTACCTGCTGCTGCTGCTGCTGGCCTCAGTTTAAAGCTGACATGTTTCGCGATACTATTCATCTTAGTTTTGCTCTGGGCTTTGACTTGCTTTGCCTCATCTTCGTCCTGTCACAGGTTACAAAACGTCAACACAAAAGGCTGCAGCACAATCTACTGTCACTATAATGACCTGGAACACAGTAAGTGATACGTCTTTGTCACTTCACCAAAGCTCATTGTGATTAGAAATCTAATCGTCACACTACAAATGCTGGAGAGTAATTGTATGTCAAATTGTAATCTTATTATATACGGTCACTCTCTGCTGAGCTTCCATGCAGACTGACATCTGAATGTAACAAAAACACATTGAAGTCACTCCCAGAGGCCTGTGTGGAGGCTTGGGCTCAGGTGATGTGTACAGCTTCATGTCTTAATGTCTTCCTATAGTTACACTGTCATTAGAATTAGTTTGTTTTCCGTGTTTCATCTCTTACACACAGTGTGAGTGACAGGGACGGCTGATCTTACATATGTCCATTTAATTGCAAACAGGTGTCTGATGTGTAAACAGAGAAAGAAGAGACGAGAGGGGGAGGAGGGGGAGCGACAGGTGGAAGGAGGGGAGACGTAGGATGGGTGGAGTGAAGTGTGTATTTAAGAGGCTGCCTCCATCATCTTCTTCATCAGTCGCCACCATCTTCACTGCAGCCACCTGACCCCGCAGGCCAGCACTCACTTTCCACTCAGGTAAGAAGCAAAGGGATGGCTCAGGGATGGAGGGATGCAGAAGAGAGAAAACCTCTTCCTCTGCCTTCCCTGGATCTTACAGCCATGTGTCTTATCACAGCTTGTTAGACTTGTGAGGAGTGCAGATAATGTATATGAAAAGACAGCAGGAGCTTTCTGTTTATTCACAGCGTCTTTGTCACCTGTGCCACCTGAATTCATACTGTAGAGACGCGATTTGATGATTCATAACAATGTGTCTGCAGGTAAACTGACAGGAGATGTGATTGGCAGCTTCACTGTACAGAAGTGGTGTTGATTTAAAATTGGCACATCTGCCATCCGGTAGATCTCAGGTTGCTTCTGAGTATCTCCCCCTGTTTGGCTGTTAGGGCAGCTTAGAGTTTCACTCTTATCAACAGGCTCACATGTCTGACCTACAGAGGTCTTTTCACTGGGGAAAAGACGCAAACAACACGAGGATCAGTTCATCTCTCTAGGACCACTGTCATTGAGGAAACACTGCTGATGAGTAAAGTGTTGAAACAAACTGGGCTGCAGGGGGCAGAAGGGTTCCTGTCAAATATCTCTGTTTCCATCAGAAAGCTCTCAGTTATGGTCATGTGGACCTTTAAGTCACATTTCTGACTGAGAGGTGAGAGAAGCTAGAGAGGGTTAACTTGTGGATTTGCTCTGTCATGATCCCTTCTGGTTTCCTCCTCCTTTTCCTTCTCTACTCCTCCTCTGCTCTCGGGCAGGATGTCTATGCCCATCAAGGAGAACGCCTCCGCTCTGGAGAACGCCATGCAGCTGATGATCCAGACCTTCCATAAATACTCTGGAAACGAGGGGAACAAATACACTCTGAGCAACTCTGAGCTCAAAGAGCTGCTCACCACAGAGCTGGGCAACTACTTGGGGGTAAGAAAGCGACACGTGCATGTGAAGCATTTGGACAAAGATACACACACACGTACACACAGACGTATGCTGATCATATCCTCTCTTCCTCTCCCTGGGTGCAGAATGCCCAGGATAAGGATGCAGTGGACAAGGTTATGGGAGACCTGGATTCCAACAATGACGGGGAGGTAGATTTCACAGAGTTCATCATACTGGTCGGAGCTCTTACTGTGGCCTGTAACGACTTCTTCCTAGAGTACAATGACAAGCAAGAGAAGAAGAAGTGAAGAAATCCAGCACAAAGATGTTCACTATGTAGCCCCCACAGTCCAGGGAGGAGACAGAAACTTCAGCAGAGGAGGCTGGAGACGCAGCACAGGACACTCTGTCACGGACGTCACATGAATAAATACACACACACACATACGCCTATTGGTAAATGTGTGTGTGTATTTGTCTGCATTGTCCCAACAATCCATCAAAACCTTTTAATTCAGAGAGTTGAAGTTAATTTCAGCACCTGTCATTGTTGAATGAGTGAATCTCTCTATTGTTCTCTTCATTGTCTTTTGGAAATCATTGAAGCAAAAGTTTCCCCCTGGATAGAATATATGTGTTCTTTAATAAAAACAAATGACAGTAAATGGGTTGTATTTCATTAAAGCAGAATAGAAGAGTTGTAACACATTATAGCCACTAGATGGCAGCAAGTGGCCCTCAATAGCATCAACCTCATGTTAGCAGAGGATTGTAAATCATTTGTGCTCTATGTTGTGGCTATAATATGAAACATACAGCAGCGATATGATGTGGATGTAATATTGGTGCCAGTTGTGTTTATCATGATGTCATCGTGTGTCAGCAGGTCCTCACTCTGGTTCCTGAACTTTCCTATCCTTCCAGTAGAATAATGGAGACTTTAGGCGGCCTTGACTGGGCCCTACACCCATGATTGTTTTAAACGCTACTTCCTAGAGGGAAAAGGCACTGTGTGAGTGTGTAGGTGTGTGTGCGTGTGTGCAAGTGAGTATATAAAAAGGAAGTCAAGCATTAATATTAGAAAGCCAGGAAATGTTTCCCTCTTTCATTCTATCCTGTTGTGTAAGAATAATAGGAGGTTTGGGCAAAACCCTAACATACAGAACATGTAGGTAGCACCCACTTCCTGTGTGTGTGTGTGTGTGTGTGGGTGTGTGTGTGTGTGTGTGTGTGTGTGTGTAAGAACAGGCCACAGACACACACTTTGATTAATCTGAGCCTACAACCTTTATTTGACTGGTTTAGGTGTGCACAGGAGCTGAACTGAGAGTCAGGAAAGAGAGGGTGAGAGATGGAGAGCCTATGAGAGACAGGAAGTGAGAGAAAGGGAAGGGAGACTGGAAAGGTCAAAGGGAGAGAGAGAGAGAGAGAGAGAGAGAGAGAGAGAGAGAGAGAGAGAGAGAGTGAGAGTGGACAGAAATGTGTCCACTTACTGAAGCCATGCAGCCTACAGCTTTCACAGATCTCTGATAGGCTTTTCACGCTTGTAAAGGATCTGTGTCGGATCCCCCGAGTAATTCCATCATCCGGAGAGGGAGAGACCGATGCAGACTGGACACAGAACCATAAAAACCAGAGGAAATTTCACACTGAATGAGTGTCCGACGACGATGGGCATTCTCCCCCAGATTGATGGAGGCTTTCCTGCGCAGCAGCAGAGCTAACAGTCCTTTGTCTCTGTCTGTCTGTCTTCTTGTACAGTTTATTCCTCCTCATGTCTGCATTGTGCAGCTTCGGCCAGTTTATACTGATTTTTCAGCCGTCCTCCGGCTAACAGGTTTGTATTGTGTAAACATGCGGACATGTGATGAATCTTTGCTGCCTGGCTGTGTGTGAGGACGCTGCCTGTGACTTATTGCCTGATCTGATGGCTCGCTTCAGTGCCGCTCCCCCTCTCTGTTCTCATTGAATCCCCGCTCCCTGTGTGCCACAAACGGCCCTTTGCTTCTTTCCTGGTCGTCAGAGGCCAAGCAGGATTGAGGAAATGTGAGAAATGAGCCGATGAAAAGGAAAACTACCTTAATGAGCATGTAGTTTATCTTTATCCTCATTAGAGTAAATGACAGAGCTGGATTAGTCAATGGAAGACCAGATAAAGTCGAGAGAGTTGGAGGGTTAGAAGAGAGATGACGAGACACACACACACACGCTCTCCTGAACATTGCATCTGACCAATGTGCAATGGGGTATGGGACACACACACGCACAAACACACAAGCACACACACGCACGCACACACACACATACACACACGCACACACAGATGGACACACACATACATGTATAAATATGCTTGGAACGTTACATAGAGAAACACAGGGCCACTCATATCTGGGGACTTTGTGTTCACATATGCTCATTACACACTGATACACACACAGGGTTAACACAGGGAGAGGAGAGGAGAGGAGAGGAGAGGAGAGGAGAGGAGAGGAGAGGAGAGAAGAGAAGAGGAGAGGAGACAAAGTAAGGAGGAACAGGTGAGACGCTGATAAGAAAATCACAGCAATGACAGAAAATGAACATTTGTGCAGTTACATCATAGTACACACAATAGCTTAATTTCAACGATAAACTCCTCGTCCTTCCTTCCTCCCAAACAATTTGATTTACATATAAATATTCCCTTTACTGATCTCTGAGTTCTCCCATCTCGGAGAACTCCCTCACTGGCTCGCTCTGCTCTGCACGTCCTACAGGAGCGTCTCTCACCCTCGTCTCTGCTCAGCTTCCTCACTCTCTCAGTATCTGCTGCTTTACTTCACTCACCGTGCAGAACCGTCTAAGCAACAACAAAAAACTCTCCATGCAAAAATCGATCGGCCTTATCCTCTAAAACTCTCATCTAATAATAGAACCTTGCTCTTTCTTAAATATATGTAAGTTTCCTTCTATGCATTTAAAGTCAATCCATCACAATCTGTTGCTTGTACACATATTGTGTTTGTGTGCGTGTCACAGGCTGTGTAGTACAGTTTATATCACATTCTTGTTTAATCTATAGAATCGTACAACATACCATCATCGCCTCTCTACCAGCAACAGACCCGCGCACGAGCCGACACAGAGGGAAATCTTTATAATATTTACTCAATGCTATACTGTGGTCGTTTGCTATGCTATGATCAAATATAACAGATGGGTTCACTGAAGTGGATCGATGGAAAAGGAAAACCGTAGAGAAGAACCTTGATATGAACCTCCCTTCCTCTTTCTGATTGGCTCCCCCTGACGTCACTGAAGGTTGTGTGTCTGTGTGTGTGTTGCGTGTCGTTATGCGGTCGGCGTCGGGTGGATAATGTCGGATGTCGGGCCCAAGTTTGTATAAGGAGTAAATCAGATCATCCTCTCTGGCTGAGGAGAGCAGAGAGGGGAGGTCAGTCCACCAAACATCGAGACAAAAAACTGATATGAGAGTCTGAGAGTCTTTCCCCCTTTTTCTTCGTACAAGAAAAAACAGTTCTTAGCAAAAAACATTATTATAAAGGTCATGGGCGTGATTGCGGTTCAGTTCCAGTTCTGGTTTTAGTTCCATGGACACAATAAAACCCAGATCCCCTCCCCCCTCCCCCCAAACCCCCCTCACCGACCCCCCCACACTCCCACTCCCACCACCACTGGCCTGGTCCTGCTGTGCTGATTGGTTGGGGCGTGGGGGCGTGGGGGTCAGCTGTCCGTCAGCATGTGGTTGGCCTGCGGATGGTCAGCCTGGCGTGCTGGTGATGGTCTTGGCTGTGTAATTCTGGAAGAGCGGCTGCATGAACATCCCCAACGTTCCGAACACGCACACAAACACAAAGATCCAAAGGAAGAGGCGGTCTATCACCATGGCGACGTACTTCCAGTCCTCGCTCACCTGCGGACGGGAAAGAGACAGAGCAAAAAAAAAGGATTTAGGATGAGGTGGAGAGCTAAATGTATGCAGGCGCAATCTCTCTCTCTCTCTCTCTCTCTCTCCCCCCCCCTCTCTCTCTCCTTTGTCTCTCTATCTTTCTGCCTTTTCCCTATGCTGAGGGTTAATGGAGGTGAAGGGTTAATGCGAGCGGAGAATCATTCTGGCACACAGCTCTGATGAGGTTCGACACGAGCCAAGGAAGAGCAGAGGGACACGGTAATGATGGAAGACAGTGAGACAGAGGGTGTGCTGACACCGTAACCCCGCCAATGATGAAGATGGGAGGAAGCGGAGGGTCGATGAGTAACTGTGCCAGGAATGTGAGGCTTTTGGGGCAGTCGGCATAGCGACACGTTGGTAGCTACGCCGACGACAGAAGGACGGTTAATTCCTTTTGTCAGGGTCTTCCAGGAGAGACGGCTGCTCCTCTAACATGCCCCGAGGAGGAGGAGGAGGAGGAGGAGAGATAAAAACGCCGCCCTGCTCTCTACTGTATCCACTCTGATATTCCCGTGCCGGGACAACCCTCTTCCTCTATGCTCACGTCATGCGGCTGCTATAATTACATGTCTGTGTTGAATATTCAGAGCACTAAGACTGCACTGCCAGATCCTCCGTCTCCTCTGCTCAGGCTGGGCTGCAGTGCTCCATGTGTTTCCAGGGGCAGAGCTGAATGTCTGTCACATCTACAGGCTCCATGATGCCTCTGTGCTGACGGCTTACACGTGTAAATACAGCAGGACTTAGAGGGTTAATAAAATACTCACGCTTTGATCGTCGTCTTCACTCTTCATGTGGTTGGCAATGAAGCGAACTCCCTCCACAGCCTCCTCAAAGCCTGGACAGGCTTGTGACAGCAGGTCCTGAGTCAGAGCAGGACCTCCCGCCGCCGCCTGCTTCCCTCTGGGCACGTTCCCGGCGCTCCCTTCCCTCAGCCTGTTGAGACCATCCACAGATCCCCCTCCTGCACCCCCCAGATCCCCTCCAAACTGTTTGACGGACGCCCGGTTCACATAGCAGGTGCACGGGTCGCTGTCCTCCTTGCCAAACACTCCTGGGGAGGATCCCGCTCCGTTTCCCCCGGCGCCGCCCAGCCCGAGGCCCACCATCAGAGCCCCGGCCTCACCGCTGCGCCCTCCTTCTCTCTGCTCCTGGGCTCTCCTCCTTTGGCGTAGCCGCTGACGCTCGCAGCTGTTCCTGGGCTGGCGCATGAAGAGCAGGGCCGGGAGCTTGTTGAGGAAAACCAGTTTAACCCAAGGGGGCATGGTGTGTGTGGTGGGAGAGCGGTGGTGCACGTTAAGCACACACACACTGGTGACAATAGAGAAGGTGACCAGGACCATGGTGAACATCAGGTACTTCCCCACCAGAGGGACGTCTAGCGAAGTAGGCGGAACAATCTTGGAGATCAGCAGCAGGAACACAGTGAGCGCCAGCAGCACGGAGATACAGAGCGTCATCTTCTCTCCGCAGTCAGACGGAAGGTAGAAGACCAGGATGGCCAGCGAGGTGATGAGCACGCACGGGATGATGAGGTTGATGGTGTAGAAAAGAGGCTTCCTACGGATGATGAAGTCATAGGTGATGTCCACGTAGGTGGGGTCACCTGGGTTCTCGTTTCTTCGGCCTGGCAGGGCGATGATGTCCCACTCCCCGCTGGGCGTGAAGTCGTCCATGCTGGCCACGTCGGCGCGAAGAACCAGATCGATCTCGGTGCGGTCGTAGGTCCAGGAGCGGAAGCGAAGGGTGCAGTTCTGCTGGTCGAAAGGAAAGTGCTTGACCTCTATCTTGCAGGCTGACTTGTAGATGGCTGGAGGTAACCAGAAGATACTGCCATCGTAGGAAACCACCGCGTTAGAATAGAACGACACTTCATACACCCCGTCAGCACTGGGAGAGGAAGAGGAAGAGGAAGAGGAGGGAAAGAGTAGAGGAGAAAAGCTGTGAGCTACAGATCAACATCAGTATAAGAGAGACTAGACGTGTCAATCCTGCAGACTCCCACACAGACACACACCTATACAGTATTGATGATGTTGAGGTCATGGGTCAGTGTGTGAGGCGCATCAGTGGGACTTGAATGACTCGAATTCTAGACTGATAACAAAGATCAGATTGGCGGAAGCTGTTCGTCTCAGACCCTCAGTTGGATGTGAGACGAGAGCCGCGGAGTTAAAGCAGGATGACGTCATGACGCAGGCGTATCAAGTTTGACTGGGTCTGAAAATGACCTTCCAACAAATCTCTTGTTGAGTGACAGCATCAAGTCACAACTGTATTTCGTGTTACAGTCGTTGTTTTCTTCTTCTTCCCTGCTTATTATGGGAGCTGCAGCACTATTTAAAGTGGCACATTAGGAGCCGTAGAAGAAAACAGGTTGACCTGGGGTAACAGGATCATTTAAGGATCTTTAGTGAGGCACAGGCCGAAGGACGGAAACAGGAGAAGACAGATCACCGCGCTTTGATATGCACATTTGCATACGCTCAGTTTCCACAACATTAAGTGCTGTGCAACCTTCAGACTGCCACTGTGGGCATTCACTTAGATTCAACTTAAACATTTCACAAGACGCAGGAATGCAGCAACGTAATAAGAGAAGAACTTTACACCGAAGGGATGCGGCTGAGTGGAGACGGGCAAGGTTATGAAACCTGAGACGCATAAACACGTTTTAAACAAAGCCAAACCAAGGAGAGAGACGAGTGCTCACGTGCAACACACAGCCCTGCATGCTTCCTTCCACCTGCTGTGTGTGTGTGTGCGTGTGGTGCAGATGCCTTCGTCTCTGAAGCGTCTCCTGAGGTTTGATAATGCACCGTAAGCGGAGAACATATTCCTACACATGCGGTGTAGAAATGTATTCGTGAGTTTGCGTGATGCTTGAGTGAATTTCTGTAGAGAGGATGTCTGTGTGTGTGTGTGTGTGTGTGTGTAGGTGAGTGCTTTGTGACTCACTTGTTGTACAGCACCACGTCAGGTAGCCAGATGTGTTTAGAGGGCAGCCTGACCTTCAACATCCCATCGAACTCTTCGGGGGCCCAAGTCAGACGGTAGTCCTGCCACTCCTGAGGGACAACAAGGAGGCAAAGCTTAGTCGACCGCCAACTCACACGTCTGACATCACGAGCCACGTTAAACTCCGGGAACATCGTGTGCCGCCTGACCTCTAAGCTTACATCATACTTGGAGCACTCGTCTCATCTCTGACACGGATCGGGGCTTTTAAACGCACCGCAACTCACCGCAACTCCCCGCAAACCAATCAGCAAGAGACCGGCATTATCTTGTTCTATATGATATAGGTCAATCACAGATATCGCCACAGTGAAACTTCGCCGACCTGCGATGAAAACCTGCTCTGGCTGCTCCACGTTACGGCCGCGTCGGAGCTGTAATGCCTGCGCTGATTCGTCTGCAGTAACAGTGATGCATTATGGTCGTTACACTTTGTCTTGGCGGGGGACAGCTGTCCTTGGCTGCACGGCTTCCCTGCAGTAAAGGAGGCCTTGCTGTGCTGATGGCTATTCTACGCTCTGTTACATGTCATCAATCCTAACTTGCTCAGGTGTAAATATACATGTATGCGCGCGTGTGTGTGTGTGTGTGTGTGTGTGTGTGTGTGTGTGTGTGTGTGTGTGTGTGTGTACGTGTACGTGTACGTGAAGGAAGAGAAAGGCATTAAACTATAAATACTCTAATCCAAAATACAGAATCCAATTTGTTTCACGCTATAAAAATACGCCACCCTGCAAATTAAATATCAGGGCTGTTCAGAAATGTGTCATCTGGCTCGTTGTGTTTCTGTATGGATGCATCCATGGATCTAAATTTGGGGATGAAATATAACGCGTCCACGTTGTAATTTGGGCTCCAACACCTGCTCTCGGAAAGCGAGCACATATGCTGATGATGCGCCGTGTGTGTTTGTGTATACGGAATGTGTGCGCTGCAGTGTGCGGCCCCAGCTGGAGGCCGGCACACAGAGAACCTGTCAGGTAGAACAGGATACGAGTTCAGCCAGGGGTCAATGTCTCATACGCTCACAGAACTACTTTATACATGTGTGTGTGTGTGCGATGTGTCCTCGTCGGTTCTCAACACGAAACTTTATCTTGAGTGGGATTGAGGATGTTTGAGGTTTGATGCAGTGTTTGATGTGTGAGGCAGAATGAGACTGGAGCAGCTCCTGGATCAGTGAAACATATGGGATGCAGAGACGCATGTTTCTCCTCCAGTGACTCCACCGTTGCTCATCCGCCTCAGTCTGCTGGTATCACAGTGCAGCATTTCATTATATAATCACAAATCACTGCGTGCTACATATGAACACCGGTGATCTTCAATATCTGTGTGTTCCTTCTTCCCTTTTTCTTTGCGCGGTTGAATGATTGTCACGTTAAGAAGAAGGAGAGGTCTCACCTGCGTCAGCCAGACGTTGGTGGTCATCACCTGCTCCCTCTCGTGCTGCGGAGGAAGAACAGATCAGACACAGGAAGTCAGACGTCTCACTTGTCTGTCTTTGTGACTTGCTTTGCCTGTTGTGAGGACGCAGGACGTCTCCAAACGCTCGCAATGGATTCTTAAAGAAATGCGGCGGATGGATCGACACCGGGCCAGGAATGTATTGATTACGTCATCGATCCGGGATTTTCTAAGATTTACATTGATAGACGACTTCATTTCTCTGCTATAAGGGTAAGACTTGAATACAAATCATGTTAGCAGGAGAGAAAATCAATGCAATTTACAGATTAAGTGACGGAGCGGCTGTCTCTTGTTGATTAACAGCAAGTCTGGGGCAGTTTTCAAAGATACACACACACACACACACCCACACACACACACCCACACACACACACACACACACACACACACATACTCACCACGCTGATGAGTTGGGCCAGTGACACCATCAGCTGCACAGTAACCAACTCTGAGCCGTTGGTCGCCGGGCGGATCAGTTTGTTATAGTGCGCCGGGTTCAGGAGATGCTCCACCAAACGCTCCTCTGTGTCGGCCCCGAGGCTGCCTGCAACGAGAACACCTCAACCATCATCATCATCATCATCATCGTCGGCGGCTTTTTATCGACTTTATTTAAGACAGTAAAGCCACAGCTGTTTCCTGTCTGCGTGTCTGTCTGTATGTCTGTCTGTCTGTCTCCCTCTTGTGATTTGGCGTTGTGTGTGTGTGTGTGTGTGTGTGTTGTGGATGCAAACTCTCAGAGCCCCAGCATTACTCATCACTGCCAACTGGAGCACATCTGCACCGCCTCATACACACTTCTTACAAGATCTGACATCAGGAGAATGAGTCAAGCAGCCGTCTGGATATCTCTATCCGCTCCCTCTCTCTCTCTCTCTCTCTCTCCTTCTCTCTCTCTCTCTCTCTCTCTCTCTCTCTCGTCCCTGCTCTTCATCCCTACCCTTCTGCTGCCTTGCACTTATCCCTGACTGCGACTCCTTTGTAGCTTGAAGGCTATTTTCACTCCATCCTCACTCCCCCCCCCTCCCCCGTCGTCCTTCCCTCCTGTCCCGGTTGCCCCCCCCCACACCCCCCAGTCAGAAGCCGACCGCGCTCATATCTCCGAGGCGGTCGGGTTTGGGCAGAGCTGTCATAACAGCGAGCGCAGGAGGGCCGGGGCGTGACAGAGAGACATGATACGGAGAGGAAAACAACTCGTTCAGCACCCTTCCTCCTCTTTCCGTCCTTCCTTTCTTCCTCTCCTGCCTCCTCTGGCATGTGCTCTCTCCTCCTGTGCTCCATCCTTTCCCTCCTCTGCATAAACACAGAGTCCATTTGGTATTAACTCAATTATGCTCTTTTATTTCCCATTAACGGCCTCAAAAGTGAAGTGAAGTGTTGTGATTTCCCTCTTCCTCACCCTTTGTCTGAACCTATCACAGTGTAGAGTATGATGTGAGTGTGTGTGTGTGTGTGTTCACTGACACTGTGTCCTCCCACCTAGTTCTCCTTTGATCTCTCTCTTCCCCTCCCCTCCCCTATTTGCTTGTAGCGCTGCTGTGCTCACTGAACAGGAACGGCAGCATCTGTCTCTGGATCAATGAGGTCTCTAATCAGGCCCTGTTGCCTTAAAGCGCAATTCCTCTAAATAAAAACCTCCCTCTCCTTCCTTCCTTCCTTCCTTCCTCTGTCCCGTCTCTTCCGTCTGGTTTTGTTTTACAATATCTCTGAAGCAGCTTCTATATTCTCCCCACCCCACCTCCGCTCCCCCTCCTTCCTGTTATCTCCATCTCTCCTTCGCTGACAGCCGCCGTCCTCTTATTGCCTCTTACTGTGCAAATCCAACATCATCAATACAAATCTTGTCAACACGTAGCCTGTAGCTGGTCATTCTGGTCATTTATTGCCCATGACCGCTGCCTCACTTGTTATCTGTATACGTGTGTGTGTGTGTGTGTGTGTGTGTGTGTGTGTGTGTGTGTGTGTGTGTGTGTGTGTGTGTGTGTCTTTCCATAACGCTCACATTCATGAGGCCAATAAGCATTACGGGCTGCCGGAGCGATATGAGCGATGACGCCTGAGGCACTGCAGGATGAGGCTGGATGAGGTCATTAGGGTGAGTAAGTTAAATGTAAACTGATACATGAGATAACTACAAATCCATGACATCCATTTCTGCTCTTTATAAGGCGCTGCAGTGTCAGATTACAGCTGCTTTAGGCTTCATGGGGTTTTTACATGGGATTTCTTAAAAAGCCGGGTTTATTTTATTTTTATTTATGGCAAATTCTCTGCCAAAAAATCAAACCTCAGTGTGTGTGTTACAGTTTTCAGGTCTGCCGGTTTGTGTCTAGCTCAGCTCAACCAGGTTAAGCCAAAGTAAATGCAGATAACAGACTTTTTTCATTCATATTCGTCTGTCGTTGCTCATTTTTCAGAGGAAATGAAATGGATGCAGCATGCGAGCACATATGCTTTACATCTATTCTCAGCATCCACGCTCGGGTCTGCTGGCGTCATCTCTCCCGTCTCTTAACATGTCCAAACACGGGCCGATCCGGTCGCTCACACGTCGCGCTGGCATGCGGCGGCGTGTCGGGGCTAAAGGGCGAGCTGAGTGGTTGTAATGTTGCGGGGAGCTCAGGTTGTATCCTTCGTTGTTTTTCAGTGAAAATATTGCAAACTTAATGTGACACTATGAATATTTCAGCATGGCTCCCCCATTAGACCCTGGAGCTAGAGATGTTACACACACGCACCCACACACACACATCCGAGTGACACAGCACAGGGCAGACGAGGCGGGAGCCATATTCACAATGTTCTCTATACCGTACATCTCATTAAGACAAAGACCCTCAGAAAGACTTTTGGTCGATACAGAATATAATAGTTGTGTCTGTCATGACATTGAGTCACGGCAGAATAAAGACGATGAGGGCAAAGCTGGAGCTAAATGGAATGAACCTATTGGAGCTCTTACAGCGATGAGCTCACTTTCTCCAGCTCAGTCAGAGGGGAGGCTGAAGGAGACACGGGGTCACTTTCTTCTTCGCTTTGCCAAAGAGGCTTTTTGGCCGCAGCTGGGACCTTTTATGCTGAAATATCTTCAGATCAATGAGACAGAGATCCATCGATCCACTGGCAACACCCAACGTGCTCTGAGGTGCCCACAGAGGTGTGATATCCAGATTGATCCAGCACCCAGCAGAAATATCAAAGCACCTTAAAAACAAGCCGCCCTGCTGTGGACGAGCTGCGGGCAGAAGCTTTATCATGACCTAATGTAACCACGGGCAACAAGGGAACTGAGTATGTGTGTGTGTATGTGTGTGTGTGTGTGTGTGTGTGTGTGTGTGTGTGTGTGTGTTAACTGAATCAACAATGGGTGAAATATAAACAAATGTATTCCTGTAATCACTAATAATGATGAAGCGACACGTTTTATATGTCTGTCTACTTTACATTCTTATCAACAGTTTGCCACCAGACTGTGTTTCCGCCAATCCAATGTAAGGATGGAACATTTTAAAGTGTGATTTATGATTTATGAGGTTGTGGAAGGGGAACTATTCAACTTGGCTTGAGGTTGTGGTTGTGTTTAAATTAAATGGGCAGGCAATCAATCACAAGACCAAACCTGAACCAATGAACAGGAGGGCGGAGCTTATACTGATCCCTTATTGTTTTTTAGTTATTTACTTAGTTATGTCACCTTCAGTCCATTGTTACTACAGCATGTTGTGTGGCTGAGTTCAACCACAGAAATCAATATATCAATTATTCAATATCAATATATTGATATATATGTATATACAGTATATATATACATTATTTTGTTATCTGGTTAGAATGTTTTCCATAGTTAAACTCTTTATGATGGTATGGTACAGAAGCTGGGCAAAGCTGATAGAGACTAGATATGTGAAACAGTGTGGACAATAGGAAACAACAAGAGGAAAGACACACACACATTAATCTAGCTTAAGGTGCTCAGCTGTTGAATGAAAGACGAAATGGCTTTCTATCTACAAAGTGCAGATTTCAGAGGCAGCAATAAAACACACCATTTGAACCTAAATGCTAAATCTACAAGCTATAGAACGAGATAATAGAGACAACAGAGACAACAGAGACAATAGAGACAATAGAGACAATAGAAACACCAGGTAACGATGCATCATTTACAGGAGTCTGGCGCTAAATAAACAATGTCAATTAAGGAACAGAAATGTAAGTGTGATTTTACCGTTTGATGACAAGAGCATGTAAGGTCTATTAGGTCTTTGAACATGTGATGTAGCTGCAGACTGTAAGTGCCAAGTTCCCTCAGTGTGAGTTCAGTTTACTCTTACCTTACTAAAGAATCTTACACAATAAATGATCTTCCTCATGTCTCTTATCTGGCTCGTCTCTTTTACTGCTGAAGTTTCTATTAGACCTCCATGCTCTCCCTCTGCTTCTGCTTTATTACTGCTGCACACACACACACACACACAGACACACACACAGACAAAGATGTCTCGCACCGGAGCACTGAATCTCCCAGGGTCTCACGTGCAGCTTCCAGGTTTTCCGCTGCACGACTGCTCTGCATTTCTAATCCCAGACGCAGCCGCTCCCCGCCCACCTGATGGCGTTTACTTGTACCGAGTCATGCAACGTACCAAGGAAGAGAGAAATGTGAGAGAAAAGGGGCAAAGTGAGAGACTAGAGAGAGAGTAGAGAAGAGCAGTGGTGAAGTTATCTGCAGAGATCAGCAGGCTGGAGCAGGGATGCAGAAAAGTGATGACAGGATAAACTGACTGGGCAAGAACTTTCTGAACTGTAGCTCTGCCAAGGAAATGATTAGTTCATATTCTCTCTGCGCACACAGAAAGCTGCTGACCAATGTGCATGCACACACCCGTAAAAACAAAGGGATTGTTGCACCACAGACCTGTTTATTATGCACGGCCTGCTGGGTAAAATGACAAGAAGACGTCCTCCTCACACAACAGGACGGCCAAATCCTCACAGCAGCGTCCAGGACAGGTGGAGAAATGTCCTTGCGCTGATAGTGTGTGAGTGCATTTGGTCTGTGTGTGTGTAAAGGTGAACGTCTTCGGTAAGCTGGACGTTTTTCCCCCAATTCTCATTTATTCTCCTTCCTCAGCTGATTTGTGCTTTTGTGTGTTTGCGCTAAAATGATCCACAGCAGGAGAGAGAAGCTTTAACTCAACTTGTTCTTGTGAATGTGATGTGAATGTAATGAACATTATAGTGCCATCCTGAGCCAGTGTGTGTGTGTGTGTGTGTGTGTTTGAAAAATGCATCAGTTTAGTCCAAATCCAAGTTGAAGCACATCATGTGCTTTCTAAGTACACTTGCTTACTTCACAAAGGTTCATTCTAAAATACGAAATCTTACATTACATTACACATTACATCACGTTATGAGCGTTTTGTCAAAATGCCTGTGCGTGTGTGTGTGTGTGTGTGTGTGTGTGTATGTTTGTCTTTGTATGTTATGCATACTGTGTTTATGGCCTCAGAGGATGAAGATAATTAGATTTGCTCTCTTAAGAGACGATGACTCATTACCACTCCGCTGCTTATGGAGCTGCTTATGTTCGGAGCATTTTCCTTTTTTCCTTGATATCCCTCCGTTTGACCCCATAAATGATCAACCACCTAAAGCAAACACTACCATCAGCAGGCTCAGATTGCTCACACCACTGTCGTCTTTCACTGGCTCGTAGCTTCAGATAGATTGCGTTCAAACCTTTAGGAGCTCATGAAAGTGAAAACGCTGCGTTTAAAGACTTGGCTAGACGACAAAGTATCACATTCCCAATTGTCGCATAAAAGCTTTTTGTGTTATTTTTAAAAACATATCACTCAATCCACTGTTCCTGGAACTTTCACACCATGGAAATTTGGTAAGTGGATCTCTGAGACTTGTAATTGAGTCCCCCTAACCTGAGCTCATGGGTGTCAAATGTGCTACTTTTATTACATGCTTAAAAATAAAGAACATAGCACCATTTATCTTCTACTAAACTAACTTTTAGCCTACTATTGAAATATATCATGTTTACCCAAGTGCAGGTGCGCGTGTGTTTGTGCGATGAGTGTGTGTGTGTGTGTATGTGTGTGTGTGTGCTGGTGATCTAATCCACTTTACTATGACAATCGCTCGTGGCAGTTAAAATGATAAGCAGCAGGTTAATGCAGGTCAAAGTGTTTGATCTCACTCTGTGTGTCTGTGATAGAATGCATTGTGCAACACTCTCTTCCTGTCTGTGTGTGTGTGTGTGTGTGTGTGTGTGTGTGACAGGGACAGACAGCTTCTGAGAAAGGTAAAGAAAGGATGCGATGAAGAAAGAAAGAACACGCTGTCGCCATAGGTGATGACGAATGGTTAGTCAATTCCAGGCAGATGGCCAGGCACGCGTGTGAGTGCACGGAGATGTTTTAGTGTGTGTGTGTGGTTATGTCTGCTACACGGGCAGTGACAAACAGCCCGACGCTTCAAGGCACCGAGCTGGCCTCTGAACTGTCACTACTATGGATTGGCTGAAAATATTAAGGCCGCCGTAATTCAGCCAATGACCTGATGTGTTTACTGCTCTGGCGTGTCTGCCGGTGCTGAGCAGGAATCAACACAGAATCAGAGTCAGCTTACTGAGGTTAAGTACGCCTAAACAGTCACACCCACTTCACTAGTGTAACACACACACACACACACAAACCTCCTCTGTTCCAAAAGCAAGGCAGCAGCAGATGTAAACAGCCTGCGACGCTCCTCTACTCATCCTTTTAGAAGTCGTCCATAAAGACAAAAGTCAATTTGTCCATCTGAACAGCAGGAAGGCTTTTCCTCTGCTGCTGGATGACGCATCATTTGTCCTTTGATGACAGGATGTAGAAGTTGTTTTAGCTGAACGTGCCTCTCATTAACCTGCCCACTCAATCCAGGACCTCCATGTTAATGAGTGTGTGGATGCGTGTGTGCGTGTGCATGTGTGTGTAAGAGACAGAGAGAGAGAGAGACAGAGCAAGTGGGAGTTAAGTGGGTGAGAGTGTGTGTATTGGTCTGCACTAATGCCCTCTCAGGCCCCCACTTTAGACGATAACATATCGAATCGTATTCTCTTTCTTTGGAATGATAACTCCTCCTACCGTGCTCATATACCAACCTTTATATGTGATGGAGTATAACCTCATGCAAGACTTTGGCTCCTGACGCTGCTCTATGTATCGCTCTGAGCAACTCATGCAGTCAGCTATGAGCAGCCATGTTTCAGGAAAACAACGTTAGGCTGCATTTATATACCCAAAGCACAGCTGCAGTCTATATTTAGCTAAATTATTAATCACTGATTCAATTTCTTACCAAACACTGATTTCCTCAGCGAGAAAGAGTGAGTGAGTGTGTGTGTGTGAGTGAGTCAATACAGGAGTGTTATAAAATACCACACAATAAGGTCTCTGAACGCACCACAGTTAGTAGGCTGCGGTCACAGTAAAATAAGTTATTTTGGGGTATTAGGGTTTTATTATGTTGTTTAGTCGGATAATGTCGATGATTGATTGATGATCAGCTGTTCTAATGACATACAGTGGATAATGTTTCTCCATCCTTCCGTCGCACTCGCTGCCGTTATGATAAAGATGGTGACACAGCAATGAAAGAGTGATCATCTGCACCTTCCTCTCCTCAGCATCTATCCACACTCACTCCCCCACTAGTTTGAAAAAAACCCAAACCAACCCTTTTTCACATTCCGTGGGTGCATAAACGGCTCGGGGTGGCGACGCACAAACACAGAGAAGCGCATCGATGGAGCCATTTAGACGGACAAGTTACTCACCTCCCGCAATGGCGAGGAGAGCCAGCAGCAGCAGCGGCAGCGGCAGCGGCGTCGGCCGGCGGTCCATCGTCATACGCGCGTCCGAGTGCGCTCCGATCCCGCAAGGTGTCCACCGGGGATGGAGGGGACACACACCCGCAATGTTTCTCCTCTCCGCTGCTTGACGATCCGCTTATCCAACGTCCCCTCACTCGATACCTGGCATGGTGACGTCACGGGCTCTCCGTCGGTCCGCACGCACACAGCCAGCGGGTCGGGGTGGGGGGCGGGGAGCGCGGATCTCTCGTAGCCGAGCCAGGTAAGCTCTGCGCCGGGCTCGTTCTCCTGCTGGCTCTCCGTGATGCGCAGGGGATGCATGGGGCGGGGCGGGGGGGTGGAGGGGTGATGCACAGAGGATTGGTGTGTGTGCGTGTGTTTGTGCGCGTGTGTGTGTGCGTGCTAGTGATGCCAGTCCCCCCACCGACACACATCAACACAGCCCCGAAGCAAAGTGACTATAATATTCATCAGTATTCATTTTCACCAGCAGTGTGTCAATCCTGCGTCATCACCAACACTGTTTACATATATGCTAAAAATGTACCAAAGTGCATTTTTACGTTTGCATCAGGTGGCTGTGTTTACGTTAAAACCCAAGAAAATCTTCCTGCATCTTCTATATCTCTGATTTGAGGAAAATATAGAGGATCGGACACAAACCATTACAAATGTAAATATCAGGTGTGTTGAGGTGCACACATGCAAATCCATTTAATTATGGCCGATTAGCAATTCCACATTATGTAACAGGTGTGTGTGCTCTGTGTGTATTTGGCAAATCCCCCAAACTGCCTGAGCCTATGAGGTAATGCAGTCAGGAGGAATCTTCACCCACTTAAAGCTGGAGGGGTCAAAGCTCTGCCATTCTTTCTTTTTTTTTTCCTGTCTTCCTGTCACTTTGCATCCCTTCAAAGTCCATTTCTGTTTTGCCTTGTCCAGGCCAGTGAAGTGACCTCTAAACCCAACCTACAAAGTCATGCATGAGCTGAAGGAGGGAGGAAACAACAGGAAGGGAGGGAGAGTTAGGTATGAGCAGGTAGACATGAGGTACACGGCATGAAGGCACAGGGTGAGAAGGTAGGAATTAAGGAGAAAAATGAGAGGAGGGGGATCAGAAGAGCGTGGGAGGGAGGGAGGGAGGGAGGGAGGGAGGGAGGGATGGGGAAGAGTAACCAAAGGATATGGGGAGGAGGCGGTTGCCGTGGTGACTAAGGGAATCCAGAAAGCTTGTAGAAGGAACGACCTGTTTCTCCTTCATTTTGTCTATTTTCATCAGGGGACGACACATGCGCATCTGGTACGCACGCACGCACACACACAAACACACACACACACACACACTCACACACACGCACACACACATACACATTCCTGCACAAGAAAGGTACACGTACCAACAGCACACACAACCACAGGTGCACAAACACGCCCGTGCACATACTGAAGCAAAGTCTTTCACAGTAATGCATCCTCTCACAAGCTATCTTTATGCACTCTCCCTCTTCCTCTTCCTCTCCCTCCTTTTCTGCACAGTTCTTCTCTCTCCCTCCCTGAATGAGCTGACCTGACAGTGGTCCTCCTCTGCACTGAGTGCTGTGCATCTCTCTCTGAATTATTTAATAGCTGGGACCCCCATGAGTGCTTGTCTTCCTCCCCAACACCCCCTCATGCTCTCTCTCTCTCTCTCTCTCTCTCTCTCTCTCTCTCTCCCCCTCTCCCTCTCTCCCTCTCTCCCTCTCTCCCTCTCTCTCTTTCCCATTTCTTCTGCCACTTCCTGTTTTGCTGTCATCATTGTGGCGCCTGCTATATTGCTTCCCGTGGTGCCACTCTATGAATCACAGACTGCACAACACTTAATGATACTTAACAAATGGCAACAATAAAAGAATAAAGAAGCAACTAGGATAAATTCTGAAAGCAACATACCCAAATAGAGGCACTTCCAGAATTGTCCATCTGACTCCCCAGGCCCATTGTTTATTTTGACCTAGTTTGCAATTTAATTAAAAGAGCAAAGAGGAATAACTACAACAGCTCATAGAGACGGAGAGAGGACTGAGCTTTTGTGGTGTCTGCTGTTGTGTAACATTGCCAGTTGTGACAAGTTGACTGTGAGCCCTTTTCAGCTGGAGAGGCCGAGCTCAAGCCTACGCAAGTAAACATCTGCTCGACTGTTTCTTTTCTGTTTCAAATCCTGCTGTAGAGGATTTGACCCCATGATTTCACCCTCAGAGAGAGGGGGGATCAATGACGGCTTTGAAACCTGTTCTTTTACACATCAGTAAACCACTTAATTTCTGGCACCCTCCATTCACAAAGCAAGCTGCTTATTCTGCGAGGCGGCTTCATTGTTACTATGGTCACAGTTATTCATAGATGTTTTATATCGGGGGTCCGTGTCTCCTCCCTCTCCTCGTTCCCGGTAGAGATCGCCCTACCTCACTCTGACTAATCACCATGGCAACCTGGTAATCCCTGAACAGAAAAATTCTGACACTCATTCTCCCTTGCGCACACACAAACAAGACTGCATGCACACGCACATACAGTACACACACACGGTGCATTCTCGCGTCCACACAACCACGCACACACACACAATAACCAATACCCTGGCAAAGCAGTGCTGCTGTGTTTACATATCTTACCACAGACACATGCTCCCATGCAATAAGCAACCTCGTGTGGTGAGAATAAAGCTCCTCTGTGTTTAGTGAGGAGATGCAGAGGTATAAATATAAAGCGGTTTGGGGGAAATTGTGTGAGTAAACGCGTCCACATATGCACTGCTCATGTATGTGTCTGTTTGCCTGTGCACACGTGTGAGTGTGTGTTGACCACAATAGGTGTGAGCATGTGTGCATGTGCGAGGTTGTGTGTAGCCGTAATTGATTTCACACTCAGGTCAATGGTTTCTACAGCGAAGAGAGAAGCACACACACTCACTGCGGTTTTGCTGTTCTCCGACCCCTGCATGCTGCATGTTATACAGAGACACTATGGGCATCAAAACCACCAGGGGATTTAGTTTCAAATGAATTTTATTATTTAGTGAATAAACATCTTACAACATTAACATACAGTCCATGTCTGACAATATAATTTCATACATACATATTCATTTCATACATACGTCATTTATGCTTAAGAACAGTTTTGGATGAAGCATGTCGGTTCATGTGCAATAAGTAATATAGCTTTTGAACCTGTTATCTCAATGAGCACAAAGACTTCTGAACAGACATGCGATTCACCTACACACACACATATGCACGCTGGTCCCGACTCACAGTTTTCTTGGCTGGGTATTCTAATGTGATTATGCCCTTCCCACTACAGTAGTTCTAATCATCTAATCAATAAAGGTCTTTCTCTTGACCGACAGAGCGGCTGGTAAATGAGTCTGATTTTCAGTATAGATCAATAGACTGATTGACACATCTGATGGATGAATGAATATACTCCAATCAGGTGTATTGATCCTACAGGCCAAGCCTAACTGCTAGGCGCCCTGTTAATTGATGAGGTCAGCACCTCAGCCTGAGGCATCTCACTTACAGATTATAGGCCTCCCCAATTACTTGAAAATATCAGATTGGTCAAACTAAGTACAACTAATCATTTGCATTTTGAGTAGTATGGAAATCCATTTGGTTTGTATATCATCCAAAAATATGGCACGGTGGCAATAAAAGGACGAATGGGGAAAGAGACTGCACTGCTTATTTGTAGTGTGTCATTTTGACCACCAGGGTGTGAATGAAAGAAATACAATTTAAAGCCAGAAGGCCAAAATAAAGATATGAACTTGCTCAGGTCTTCAAAATAATCCAAAGCAGCACATCTTTGAATATGTGTGTATGTGCACATTTAAGTTTGTGCATGTGTCCGAACGCGTTTATATGTCCTATGTGCATGTGCGTCTCTAGCTCTGTGTTTTTCTTTTCTGTACACGTCGACTGCGTTCATCCTTGACACATGTTCAGTGTGGCCTGAGTACAGGATGCTGCAGGGTCATGTGCTCTGCTCCGGTGAAAGGCAATCTGTGTGTGCAGTAGTGGTGGACCAGCTCAGGGATACTGGAGAACACGCAGCTACTCTGATCCAGAGTGTAGACCAAGCCCTTACTGCTCTTAGTCTGGGCCACGATAATGTGCACACAACTCTGACTGGTCCTGGTGAGAGAGAGAGAGAGAGAGAGAGAGAGAAAGAGAGAGAGATAATTCAGAAAAGGCCTTTCGCAAAGAGTATATTTCATTTATCCCCCAAGCCAGATTGTACATTCTCAGAGTTTAGCAGCAACAAATGAGCATGAAGCTGCAAACCCACACACAGGTTCATGCACATGCACATGCACATACACAAACACCAAACATACCCTTTTTCACTTTTTTAAATGTCAGTCTTTACTCAAGAAAACCTGTTCCTGGCACTCTTATCTGGGTTGTCTACACTACAGATGACACATATCCCTGAGCATCATCGCCTCAGAGGATGCCGCTACGCTGGCAGTTATTTTCTTAGTAATGGCTTAAAATAGATCAGGCTCAGTCACTGTTCAAAGCAAAAATGACCTTTAAACAAACCTGAAACCACCTCAGCTGGCAATCACACGTGAACTGAAATAAGCACGGCTGCTTTGATATTTAGTCTGTAAATATGGGATAAATGTGTCCCATGCCTAAACTGGATTAATGTCAATCCATCTCACTGCCAAAGCTACTATAGGTAAAACACTGTGATGGAAAGTAGAACTAAATATATCTTATAAAATCACAATAAAAAGCAGACACACTCACTTTAGAGCGATGGAGTATTTGCTGGTTCCTGATTCGCTGTCTCTCACCAGGAAGCTGGCTTCCCTGCAGCGCTGCAGCTGAGCCTCAGCCTGCTGGCGACTCACACTGCCATGGTACCAGCTTAAAGATGCAAGCCAGGAGGGAGGGGAAACACAAAGAGATAGCAGATCATGTCAGGCGTTGACATATGGAGATGAGTCAGATGTCAAATTAATGATAGGTGACGACGGAAAGAGGGAAAAGAGTAGACGGAGGGAAATAAAGAAACAAGGATTTATAGCCGAGATAAATCAGGGAGGCCTGAGCTACAGTGTCAGAGGTGAACAGGGGAGGGCAGAGAAAGAGAGAGATAAATAAGGAGAGTGGACATGATGGAGGCAGCGGTGTAAAGGGAGGACGACACACATGGACACATGGCGCTAACAATAGCTACAGGCCTAAGCCTTATATTAACAAGCAAATGCTAACACGCTCTAAGCATGTTCTAAACATGTTAGGAAAACAATGCCAAGCCTAATGAGATCATGAAAGATGGGTCATAGTTTAGTCCCTTGTGTTGATTCAAACAAATATCCCCCTTAGGGTACAAACCTCATCATTCATCATGTTACCAGCTGTCAGTGTTTCATTATACACACAGCGCCAGAAGCATTTTTTTTAAACTGCACCATCTAAAATACTGTCTGAAATCTGAAAAATTCCTTTACGAACATAAAGGTTCACCATAAAGGTTTACCGTTGTTTTAATTTATCTTTTATTCACTCTTCAGCAATAAGCAGCGAGGCTTTATTTTGATTAGCACTAATGGCCTGACATGAGATATATAAAGCCAAATGTCTGGATCTAATTTACTTTATTTCATCTGTTCATCCATTGTCTAAACCCCCAATGGGGACTGGAGGCTATCCCAGCATGCTCTGGGGCAGGACGCAGGAGATCAGTCAGACAGAGCAACACTTTAACATTCAGCTCTATGACCGAGTTACAGCTTCTATTTCAACTGACCTACACGTCACACAGATGCTGCAGATTCCGCCATCGATTTATATGATTATACAGATAATTAGACGCAGGAATGGATCAAATATCTCCTTCACTCTTTTATCATCTCTTGGTCCTTCTTACCTCTGTTTTTCCAGGGGCAGGCTGGGGTCCACTTTGGTTGTCTCCCCATCCAGTGGGGCGCTGGGGGAGGTGGGGGACGGAGGGGAGAGTTTGGTCGGGGTGGAAGAGGGTGAAAGTTTGAGGGTAGGAAAGGAAGGAGACTGGGGTGTGAGAGGGGAGAGCTTGAGAATGGGAGAAGAGGGAAAGGAAGGAGAAGAGGAGGACGATGAAGAGGAGACAAGTGTTTTATTGTTCCAGTTCTTCTGCCTCAGGGTGTGTTGTTGTTGCTGCTGCTGCTGCTGCTGCGGCTGCTGCTGCTGGCGGCTGGGGGCGGCTGCGCTCTCTTTAGCGGGAGAACAATCAACGGCTTCAAACTGGGCTGGAAGCAAGAGAGACAATATCAGGCTTTCATACTACAATTCTATCAAAGCGCGCCAACGCCACCAAAGTAAACACATCTCTGGAAATGGATTAAGCGGGGATTGTTTAGCTTCCTGTGCAGAGCAAACACAAAATTGTTGTGGCATTACTGTACAAATAAAACTCATGGCATCCTTCCTCCACACCCTGAGCCCTCCACCCTGAGCCATTATCTCTCTCTCTCTGTCTCTATACCTGACAGGGCTCTGACAATGTCCTCCTTTCTCCACTCCCAGGGCAGCTCGTACTCTCCAGCTGGACGGACATCAGACTCCGGCCTGGTGACGGGGATCCACACCCCCTCACTGGCGCCCTCCTGTCCGCCCTCGTACGGTGTATCGTAGATATTGGGGGGCGTGGGCTTACCGTCCTGCTTCCCCTCTCCCTGGCCTCGATCCAGCAGAACACACACCTTCAGGAGGTCCTTGGAGCCCCGTCTGCGAACCTCTAAGACAGAAAGGCTCTGATATCAGTTACAGCCATGGACTTGTGATGTAGGCTTTTACAACAGCATCCATCAGTATAATGTTTCTAATAGCTGAGCGGCTCTCTAGGCATAGATTTCAGGAATCTCTCATCCGGTTCGTGTTGTTCATCCATCAGTGTCCATAACTCTGCTGTGCCCTTCAATGAGTGTAAAATAGTGAATTAAAAATAAAACTTTATTGCACATTGTTAGTCTTTTTATAGTCTTTGTCAGCAAGGTCAACACACTCTTTTTATGAATGCTTATTTGACAGTTAAATGTTTTTATCAATGCAGAATTTCAATCTAGAGTGCACTCACTAAAACACAACATCCATTTCATTGACCTTTCTGACCCGTGGGAGCACATAAATTAAATCTGTCTGTACAGTGAGATTTGTTCTTCCAGTCTTTCTTACTCATATTTTATGCTGACGATTTGTTCTCATTGTGTTTGTTTTGACAGGTCGTTAAATTTTTTTTTTTTTTACACGGGAATTTCACTTGTTGTGTTTTTGCTGCCTGACAGGTAGCCTGGGTGTCTGCACTATTGTATGGCCAAACAATGGAGCTACAGGAAGAAAGCTGAACACGGACGCCGATTGGCTGACTGACGAGGCCGCTTCCTGACTGCTGGGAAGTGATTGGGGGAGACCGGGGGGACCTGTAGGTTCTGGGGTGGGGTGAGGGGTCTTTTGATTCTTTTCCACACGTAGGGGACCATACAATATAGTAAAGTGCGTGTGTGTGTGTGTGTGGCGTGGCGGTAGGAGGGGGGGGGGCGGGCAGGCAGTGGGGCCAGCTTCCTATCAGGAGAATGGGGCAAAGGAAACAGAGGCAGGAGACAGGAAGCTGGAAGAGGAAGCTGCACCCATTGTCCCTGCACAACACTGTTCCTATAGCAACCGCCAGCAGAGAGGGAAGTCAGGGGAGAGACAGGGTCGAGATTTACTGTAAGTCCCTTTAAAAAAAAAAAAAATCAGAACAAGCACAGACTACACATGTAAGACGAATTACATGAAATGAGAAAAGCTAGAATTGTTCCCTTTCCTGGCACCAGACTACAGCACTCCATCACTGTCTGCTGTCAGCGGGGTAATTGCAGACTGCATCGCCCTGATTGTACTCCGAGTGCTCTTGTTACTGTAATTGAGTGAATTGTTTATGTACATTCAGAAATCAAGTCTTCTACTTCCATTGAGAGTTTTTCCATCTTGCGGTGTACTCATATGTTTTTGTAAAGAGAACATTTAGGGTCATGTGCAGGAGATGTTACATTTCAAATAGCCTCAAATCTGTAAAATATTCATTTCTTCAGTCTCTGAGACAGAAAAGGAGAAAAGCACTGAATCATAGAGGGTTGGATATCAGGGTGCCGTATTGGCCCATACATGCATATAACTGAGGAAGATGATGGTCCCTTTGTGTGTGTGACCTCACCTGTGATAATGACCTGGGCGTCATAGGGCTCCATGTAGCCATCATTCACTCCTGCTCGCTCTGCCTCCCTCTGCTCTTTGGTTTTCTCTGCATCAAAAGGATCTGCATAGTCCTCCAGGATAATCAGCTGTGAGCAGAAAGAGGACATCAGAGAAGAAGAAGAAAGAGATGGGACATTGCCTGTGTGTGTGTGTGTGTGTGTGTGTGTGTGTGTGTGTGTGTGTGTGTGTGTGTGTGTGTGTGTTTGTGTATTGGTGTTGATATCCATGACCGAGTGACAGCTAATGGGTGACAACAGGAAATACTTGTGCAGAGAGGTCAGCGCTTTGTGTTTTAGTGTGTTTGATCTGAAACAATGTAGTGAAACTGCATTGTTGTCTATGGAGAGCAAAGGAAACTGAATAAGGGGTTAAGTAATGCAGTACAAAGGAAAGCACAACCTCAAGCCCACAGTGAGGTTCCTTACACTGTTTACTGACTTTTAAGCTGTATTTTTGCTGCTTGTGGGCTTTGGTTAATCCATAAAAAGCACAATAACATGAAAATCAAAAGTTGATACATAGGAACTGCACTTGCTGTGGTTCAATTCCTAGAAGTTACTCACCGTTGTTTTAATATCCGGCCTTTCTCTCTCGTTCTCGGGTGTCTTCCTCTCACTTACTCCGTTGCGTTTGGGGGTCTTCTCTTGTTTGTCCACTTTGATCATCCTGCTGATGTACGCCTGAGCCAAACTGGACGTCTTCACCGGCCGATTCTCATCTGACGCCACTGTCTCCACCTTGAAGATCTTGCGTCCTTTACCAGATGTTAAAGTATCCCAGACTGTTCCACCTGAACCCGCGTTGTTGCGACCCAGTTCTATGGCAGAATTCTTCCGATTCCTCCCCGCCAGTAAGCCCCCCACCCCTCCATCTTTACGCTGAGTTCCTTTCAGACTGTCTCGAGAAAACGCAGGTTTGGCCCGAGCTTGAGACCCAGACTCAGACGCAGAACGGGCCCGTTCGTTTCCATTCTTCAGGTTGATGGGGAAATCTCGGAACCATTTGGCCATGACTGCCAAACTATTGACTTATTACTAATTCAAACTTGTACAAATTGGAGGTATTTTGTGCGTTTTTGCATTAGCTGCCCTTCAGGAATAAAGCTATTTTAAAGTTGAACCGACTTTACGCACATCTATTTTACGCAACACTCGTTTAAAGTCACTCCACCAGAAAGCTTGAAACTAAAATTCAGTTGCCTAAATTTAACAGAAACTATTTTATGATGTAGAATTGATTTCCAGCGTCTGAAAAGCCCGAACAATCAGAAGAATCCCTGTGCGTCTTGGAGACCATCAGCCAGTTTGTCTTTACGCTGATTCAGCATGCACCTGCAGTCACAACTATCCCAGCAGTTTGAAAAGTAGCCTCTGCAGTGCGTAAACTCGGAAGAACTCAAAGTTTTTCTTTGAACCAAGTAAAGATCCCATTCCCGGAGCGTGAGACAGTGCGTGTTGTCTGTTGACCAGGCAAAAGTGATCAAGCGAATGGAAAGTTGTGAGCGCAGACTGAGAGTTGTCGCTGGAGTTTATGGGGGCGTGGCCGCGTGGACTGGGCGGGGCGGGGCGGGAGGTTTATAGATTCATAAAGATTTGATCAAAATCATATTCAAACTACTGCAGTTGTTGGCCTAGAGCTAACGGACGACTAACAATCACTAAAATACAGTTATGACAGCATAATTACAATATCAAAATGTTCTATTAATAATCAAATTGGTGTACACCTGCTATATAAATGAATACCAATATACATAATATAATAATATAACTGATGTTGCTTTTGCCAAATCAGTACTTGCCTTTTTACAATTGAAAGTATTAAGTTCAATTCTTAATTATTAAACTATTCTCCGGTCCTCAACCTCACTCAGACCGCCTGTGCCGCCTGTGTTATGTGCATTGCTTGCGCCATCTACTGGCAAATCTGAGAAGCATAAGTAGGCGTCAGCTTCCTTTCACCTTCATGTCTTTGGCACTGCTTATTGTTTGTTTATCTTGGTAATAGTTTTTCCATCTGCAGTCATGATCAGGATCCGTATTTCCCTCTTTTAGGAATAGAATTTGGTACGACGCTGTTTAATGATTGACTTGCAAACTCCACCAATAGTCGAAGCTGACACTATCTAAAACCCCGCCTTATGTCTGGTATTGGTCCAATCAGAGCGCATCTTGAGGCGATGCTGGGCGGGTCGTTTCCATCCCCGACAAAGGTAACAGGTTGCTGAAGGCGCATAATGAACTTAAACTGCAGCCCGACAGAGTTGTTTTTCTACCCACGAGTTACTTTATTAAGGTGGTTTCAATGAACTTGGTGGAGAATATCTGAATGGTTATCAAGTGTGTCGACGTAACGGAGGCGAAGTGTCAAAGAGAAGTGGAGGAATTACTTCAGAAAAGAGGTAAGTCAACGTCAGGGTTGTTTTCATAGCCAGACAGCTAAAGCGGACAGTTGGTCGCTAGCTGACCTGTCAAGTTAGAACTCTCATTATTTCATTGTAAACCGGGACACTTATACCGCCCCACAACTTATATCTGTAATTATTTATCATAGTTTTGTGTCCGGAATAATTCACCGAGGGTTCTTTTGGCAGACACCGTAGCTCGGAAGCTAACATTGACCGGTATTTGGGTCAGTGTTGCCTGCTAACGTTACTTTAATTCAACTTTTCAATGAACCTGCCAGAAAACCTTCATCCTCAATGTATTTCAGGATATCTGTGTTTAAAAAAGGAGGAAAGAAAACAGTAGTTACACATATTCTGTTTTGGAAAGGAAAGGCAACACGTTAAGACAGCAGAAGTTGTATTTCAGACATGTTATCGTACTTATTATTCTACTCGCCGCTTTGTTTTGGCCCAAATCTACATTTTAGTTACACTGATGTTTGAACCCGATCAGATAAAACTAATTCAGACGGTTAAGAACTGTAGATAATACTTTTAAGTGGGTAACAGGCTAAAGGCTTGTGTCACTTTCAGTAGTGGAGTTCAGTAATTATAGTGTTGAACTTGACCTCATTAATAAAGATTAATGTTTAGGCAGAGCAAGCTTGAAATATGAAGAGTTCATCAGTTGCATTGGTGAACAGAGATGAAAGGTTAATCCGGCAAAGGCCATTTAATCACCCATATGTACAGAAGATAATAACAAAGTCACATTAACCTGTCTCTCTCTCTCTCTCTCACTCTCTCTGTGCATGTAATTGAGACAGAGAGAGACAAGTGTGTGGAATGTGGGAGGAGGGAGCGGCAGCGTTTATGTGCTCCTGATGCGGTGCCATTTGTGTACTATTTGGTAACACTGGAGTCTCTTTTTGTTATGCCAATGAGCCTCTTTGGAATTGGAAAGTGGAATAAATGGCTGTTTGTTTGAGCGTGAAAGAAGAGCTGAGGCAAGTGTAGAGAGAGAGAGACAGAAAGAGAGAGAGAGAGAGAGAGAGAGAGAGAGAGATTGACTGCCGGAGAGGAAGAGGGCCTGATTTGAGTGAAGAATGTAATGGAGAGAGGGAATACTCCAGGTCTGCCCATTAATAAGGACTGAGAGGAAGGCAGCAGCACTTTTACTGTTATCAACACCTCCACAAGTTGATTTTCAGGTTCAGGTTCACGTCTGTGTAGCAAACTGCTTCACCTGGAGGAGCCATAAAAACCTTCATTATGATTTTGACTTGACAAAAAAATCACATTGACCTTAATCAGCTAAAACAAACAGGTTTTTAAATGCACAATCGGATTAAGCCAGAGTTCTGAGAATCTTTACACATATCAGAGGCATGTTGTTGTGAATTCTAGAGTTTTTGTGAATTTTTCTCTTAAATTGACCCCAGCACTTCCTCACATCAACACCTCTGTCTCCTGCATCAACTACTCCTCTGACACCCAATCAAATATGATCAAATAATTATTTAAACCATAGATCAACATGTCACATTGCAGGACTGTTGGGAGGCGTAGATAAGCACTTAAAATGGAAGAGTGAGCATATTAAACATCCAAACACGGATTAGAATATCTGCCTTCGTTAGGAACACAGTAAGAATAATATAAGACTTTAAAGGATATTTTCATCAGGCCTTTAATTGTGACTATTTTTACTCTCTGAGGTATTTCTTCTCAACAATCAGCTTCTGATTTGTCGTAGCTTTATCAGTTTTACCGTCCAGGTCTGATCAGAAGCACCAACCAGTACCACACTGATTTGTGGAGTCAGCAGTGGCACCGTCAGGACATGACACACTGCTGATGTTTCTTTTCCCTCCACGCCCTCTCTAATCTCCTAATTATATTTCGCTTTCCATCTTGGATCTTAAGTGGGAGGCAGCTCCAATTCAATTTACCCTGCAAGAATTCAATTTGACGGCGAGTCAGCATAACGGTTGAGTAACGCGACTAACACCCAAATCTGAGAGCTGCAAGTGAGCCTGAAATAGCTAGTGTGTAGTTTAACTGCTGCCACAGACGGGACTTGAACACGTGTTTACCATGAGTGAGTTCCTTTACGGGCCTTGGTGTTCTTATGTATTATGGGAGTGAGCGAGAATGGAAAAACACGTGCGTCACATGCAAATTTATACAGATTAATGATTAGACAAGAACTTGTTTGCTATCCTACCTTCAGTATTGTGAAAAAAGGGCTGTTTATTTTAGAGAGGTGTGGAGGAATGCTGCAGGGTATTGGTAGAGATAAAAGGATGGTAGGCTGGATATCAAACTTTTAAGTGCTGAAACACTCTCGCTGTAATTGGATAGACAACGTAAGGGAGGCGGACAAAGAACAGGGGGATAGTTTCGGCATTCTCAGGATTGCTGCCCTCATTTTCCGCCCCACATCAGCCGGACAATAGGATGGTTTCCCCTTCACCCCTGTCCCTAGAGGGGCCAGCTCTGCTGTTTCCCTCAGCGTCACTCCGGCACTGGAAAGAAACACACTGATGAGGAAATGTAGACAGGGCAGAAGTTGAAAGAGACAATTTGTCAAATGGCCTTGATTGACATTGCGTGCACCATGTTGCTGTTACTGCCTGTGCTCTGTCCTGTTTACAGTTCCATATCTCTTGCATATTTATCTCACGTACAAGTCGTACTCAACGCATCACCCCAATTAAGATTATCATTACTAATCAAATAAACAGGGAATGTGTGGAATGCAGTAGACACCCTGTCCATGTCCATGAGAGAGTGTTTACTTGATCGTTGTGTGAAAACAGTGGGCCGCAAACTTCACGCTCAGCTGCACAAATGTGATGTGACAGCGTGCGTCCTCGGCAGCTCCCACAGGGTGGAAAATGGCCCAAATGTGCATCTGTGAGGAGCAGGTCTGTGTGTGGCGTACATGTACACACACAAACGGCATCAGTGTCGACTTCATCTGTTGCTGCTCCAAAGCTGTTTTACTCTGGGAAAATCATTGACTTTGACGCACAGACACTAGAATATTATTGCTCTTTGCTCGCCCGGCTGACTGTTCGCTATCACACTCCGCTCTTCCTCCCAATCTGACAGGCAGTTGAGCTGTCGTGCTCGTAAAGCCTCTCCCCTGCTGTGACAGGATATTGGCTTGTTTTGGGCTTCGTCATACAGCTTCCGTTGTCCATTTGGAAATACAAAAGTGTGTGTGTGTGTGTGTGTGTGTGTGTGTGTGTGTGTGTGTGTGTGTGTGTGTGTGTGTGTGTGTGTGTGTGTGTGTGTGTGTGTGTGTGTGTGTGTGTGTGTGTGTGTGTGTGTGTGTGTGTGTGTGTCACAATTACAGAGCTAGATGATTACTTTTGTAGTGTGTTTCCATGTTTGTATCGGGGGAGGAGGGGTTGTTCACAGGAACGGAGCTTGAGTTGGAGTTTTATCAAAAGGCACTGATAAGAGGAGAAAAGCTGGCTGTTTTTCCCTCTCTCTGACTTCACCCTCCCTCCTTTCGGCCTCCCTGCCCACTCTGTCTCACTTCAGCAAGCATGGGAGGGGAGGAGGAGGAGGAAGGTAGCGAGCGAGCGCAGAAGTCAGGTGGTGGTGAGATGATAATAGGTTTGAGGTCAGTTAAATGAACCATACTGTGTAATGACCTGGGGATGACTGTTACTTCTAGATGAACTTTCACACACTCACACACATGTAATGCAGTGATATTGAAATGATAGTAACTCACTCACAGGGAGTAAAGGGAAAGCCAGGGAGTGTGTGGAGAGTGATTACAGATTTACAGAGTGATTAAATGTAAAGGTTGTGACCGCTGACTGGTTTTCATGGTAAATCCCATCTAAACACATTCTACTCTAAGACTAAGAGAAACTGGTGAGATACGGTCGTCTGTGTCTGAATGAAAGGATAATGCAGTTTAGTTTCTGGTGGTGAATGAGTCAGAAAAGTTGGCTAAAAGCATCGAAGTGCACAAGGGGAAAGTGATATATGGGTGTGTGTTTTCAGGTTAATGACTAATGAAGTTCATTGAGGACAAAGTCCACATGAGCACTCAAGAGCCAGAGGAGTGTGACACTTTCTAAATCTGGATTCCTGCTTTTCCTTGAAGCAGGACGGCTGCATTTCCCTGCTTTTGTGATTTCAGCCATCTGTGTTTATTCGGTGTAACATTTGCTTTGGTTTTGCATTAACTGAAGAAATACTACAAAAAATACATCTTTATAGTGAGGTGTGCAAAAGATTTGACTGCCGATGTTATTGATATTTGAAGAAGTTGGGTTCTAGTTGCTTTATTTATCAGTTGATGAATATTATGTCAGCTCCTTTCTCTGACTCTGTCCTCTCCTCTGTTGTGTTTTCAGCATGAGCACGTCACCCTCAGGTCGGAAGACCCCAGTCGATTACGGTGTCCAAATTCGCTTCATCAACGACCTCTGTGAGACTGGTGGGGGGCAGCCCAAGGCCCCGCCCAGGACAAAAACCCACAACGCCTCCAAATATGGCGTGGCGGTCAGGGTGCAGGGTATCGCCGGCCAGCCCTATGTTGTCCTGAAAGACGGACAAAAAGGAGACTCGTACGGTGTCCAGCTCAGGACACAGTACCCCGCAGGTTACGGTAGCCTTCCTCGCAGGACAGAGAAGGCAGAGTCAGGAACACAGGGGGCAAATGTAACAGGAGGAGCAGGGCAGGGAGGGCCGCTGCGCCGGGCTCAGTCCCATGGCTCACTGTTGGATAGGGAAGGAGAGGGAGAGGGAGGGGCAGGCAGTGAGGGTGAGGAGTTTCAGCTTCGTAGGCCACCAGGGGACGGGAGGTCTGGTAGCTATGGGAATCTGGATGGAGGGATAGGAATAAGGGGGGTAGGAGGTGAAAGGTGTATCTGGGATGATTCATATCACACAGGGCTCAATGGAACAGGGGGCACAGCGCAGGCTGGCCACAACTTCCAGCACCCTCCCCAACAAGCAGACGGGCTTCACTCCACCTCCAGGCAAACTCCTGTCAACAGAATGAACAGGTTTGATGGTGGCAACACTGGAGGCCAGCAGAGAGTCCATGCTCCTGCACACCACGACCCCAGAGACGCAGCTCCTCTTCTCACCCCTAACCCCTACTCCTCACCTCCTTCCTCAACTCACAGCAGCCACGATGCTGCCACCAAAGTTATTGCCCACTCGGCTAATCAGTGGCCTTCGCCAGGGAGATACGTCACCGTGGAGACGCCACTGGCCAATCGCAATGAGGCGCAAGTAAGTACAAAATTCCTGCCTGAGCACTCTGTTGTTGCACTGCTGATTTCAGATAGATCTAAATACCACAGTGCATGCAACATAGCAAGAGTAGTTCTCTGATCTGTCTGAAGGTGACCCCCGACCTTTTGCTGGACCAGGGTCCAGAGATGAGCAGTGAGGAGGATCAGCGGGCCATGCAGGCCATATACAGCATCCTGAGAGAAGGGTAGGGCCTTCTTACTGCATGACTACCTAAATGTTTCCTTCCTCAGAGTCCTTTGTTAACATCTAAATTAACAATCTTTGCTCTGCTTCAGGACCAATGACAGTGATGTGGTCATCAAGCACAAAGTCAAAGTCATCTTTCAGAAGATTCAGAACATGAAGGTTTCTAACTCTCTGAAACTGGAGAAGGCTTCTCCTTCCTTTATTCCATATACAATGAAGAAATGGTATCTACAAACCTCTAATGTGTCCTTTCTCTGCCCTTTCTTCACCAGCCCAGAGAAAGCTCCAAGGAAGAGTGGCTGAGAGAAAAGAGAGAGCTTGAGAGAAAGATGGCTGCCCTGCAGGACAAAAGGAGGGTAAGGCCAAAAGCCCACATACAGACAATTCATCAGAACACATCTCACATTACCACTGTATGATCAGAGCTTAGTATAAAACATGATCTGCAGTCATTAGAGCCTTTTCCTTTCTTTTTTGAGACTCAATTCTTATCAGTAGGTGTCATTTTACAATGCCCGGCCCTGTAAGTGAGATAGGTGAGAGGGGGAGACATTCAGAGGATGTGCTGGAGTTGTTTTTACATCTGGTCTGATAGTTTTGGTGCCTTGCACCCGGGGTACCAGCTGAAGTCAGCAGACCAATCGGAGACGGCTGCTACAGGAGAATCTTCGCATCCAGAAACCGACCTGCTGCTTTCGCTCTAATTACATGGCGCAATGCCAACACACACACCAGCAAAGTCCCCTTAAAATGAGAGCCACCAAGTGTAGGAAAGAGCTTTTGGTTTTAGTTAGGATGCTTCCTTGAGTGTTTTGTCTTTTGCATCTAATCTAACTGGGCTGGGGTTTCCTTTAAGTAGATTAATCTGCAGATTCAGACTCTTTATATCTTGGGTGAAGGAGGTCGGGCAGGTCATAATCTATAATGGGTCTTAAGAACTTGATCCCTTATGTATATTGGTTGACAAGCAAATTCAGGACTGCTTTAGAATTCCACATAAACTCTTTGTCTAAGCCAAATGTCTAATGTTTCACAGCTCTCATTTATTCTTCATGCGTACCTGTGTGTAGGCCTCTGGTAGCAGTTCAGATCCAGTGCTGAAAGCTGAGCTGGAGTCATGTCTGGACAAAAATCTGCAACTTCAGGAGATGTTGGACCGGAAGAGGAAAGAATTAAATGAAACACAGTCTGAGTAAGGACTTGGGAGCACATACACACTTAAACACACTTCCAGAGGAAACCAGCACTGGGCGTGTTTAGGGGCAATTTAACGTTGTCTGTGTGTCATAGTGGTAAGAGTAGAGAGGAATTACAAGCCTTTAAACACACACACACTCATCACAGTTTCTGTTTACAGCCTCTATACAAACAGTTGCAAACCTTATTCAGTATCAGGCCTAACTAGTTGTATGTAGCATCGCTGAGCCGCATGTATGTCCTCTTTCCATGCAGGCTGACTCAGCTGCGTATGGACAGAGAGAGAGCAGAGTCACATGTCAGAGAGATGGAGGACCAGCTGGCTGAACTCCAGGATGAACTAAGGAGAGAAAATGGCGGCAAGACGGTAGAACACAAACATATTCTCTAAGAAAAATGTGCACAAATATGAAAGTCTTCAAGGGGGTTTATGAAACCCCCTTGAGGTTTGTGAAACCCCCTTGAAGGGGGAGCTACCTACGAGGGAGTAGCTCAGTGGGTAGAGCTTCCGCCGGTTCGAGTCCCTGCCGAGGTGCCCCTGAGCAAGGCACAGAACCCTCAATTGCTCCCCCCTCTGCGAAGGGTGGTAATATAATGTAAGTCGCTTTGGATAAAAGCGTCTGCCAAATGATCATAATGTAATGTAATGAAACATATCACCTGGGGAAGCCGTTTGTACCGGGCTACTGGAGAATACTGTGGGCTCAGTGAATGTTTCCAATCCCATTCTAGCAGCTAGGTGGTGCCAAAGAGACGTCATTGTTTCACAGAGCACAGAAATCAGTTTAAGAATTTAATGGAGATTTGAGCAAATTCAATAAAAAGATGAAACCGCACATTATTTTTACAGGCGGATGATCTTAAAAGCTTACCAGTCACTGATGTCCAAGATTTTTGTAAATGTATGTATTGTTAATGATGTGTGTTTGTAACAATATCTGTTTGTGTAGGACCTGATGTCTTGTCAGGCAGAGCTTTCAGAAGTTTGCCACCTGAAGCAGAAGCTGGAGGAGACGTTGAGACACAGAGAGAGGGAGCTGACGGCTCTGAAAGGAGCCCTGAAGGAGGAGGTGGCCACACATGACAAAGAGATAGAGGTGCTCAGAGAGCAGTACAGTGTGGACATGGAGAAGCTTCGGAACAGCATGGAGCAGGTCTCGCAGGTACACACACACACACACACGGCCAGTTTAACACTGAATGCTTCTAAACATTTGATATGAAACAGTGTGTAAAAGCATTGTCCAGCATGATCATTTGAATGATGAGTGAGTTATCTTTCTATGAAAATGGCAACGATTTACACACTCTCCCTCTCCCTCTCCCTTTCTTCTGTTCCCCCATTTAGTCGCACGCGGGAATCGAGGCTGAGCGTTTGCGTGTGAATACCTCCGTTCGTTCCCTACAGCAAAAGCTAGAAGACTGCAGAGACGAGAGCACCCACTGGATGGAGCAGTTTCATTCCACGAGAGACGAACTTCGCACAACTAAACAGGAGTGAGTGCACAAACCAACATGTCAGAATTGTTCACACAATGTATTCCTTATGAATTTCAGTACCTCTTCTGTGGATTTTGCACCGTCACCCTCTTTGCACCGTTTCTTCTTTGCAACTGCTGTACTATTAATGTGTGTCCGTCTCCTCTCTTTTATCCTCCCTGTTGAATGTTTCTCTCCTCTCTGTCAGAGAGCCATCCAGCAGCCCAGAACCACCGTGAGAGAGTCACTAATCGTATTCCTGTTTAGATATACAGACCTGTAGATGAGCATAGCTGTTCTGTTCACTATCTGATTGCATTGTTCAAGGCCATCCACACACAGCCTCAATCTGTGCACAGCACCAATTGGTGTCTTCCATCAGACACCATGTGGGCCGCATACAAAGAAATTGGTCTCATCGGTGACAGATGAGCAGCGGAGGTGCTGTGTTCTAATCAGATGAAGTTTTACACATCCAGTGTTGCATTTTGTCAGTGTGTTCAGTTGCTGTGAACAGTGAGTGTGAGCAGCATTGAGATGGAGGAGAGGTGTGGATGGTCTTTGGTTGTTTAGCAAAAACCTACTCTAGATGTCCTGTCTCTCATTATGTAACATTCAAATACTGATACATTGTCTGTTGACTGAAAATTGATCAATCACTGACTTAGTGACCACAGCAAATGAAACTAAGCACACGTGTTGTGATTAAACGATACAAGCCAACTCTCTTGATCAGACAATCAAGCAGTATTATATTTGTGTATCACGGTTTGTTTAGATCATTTGTGTGTGTGTGTGTGTATTTCTTTTAGACTTCTGCAAATACGTCTGGAAAAAGAGGAGTTTGAGGAGGAGGTGAAGGAGCTCCAGGACAGAGTGAGCACAATGAAGCAGCAGAAACCAGATGTAAACCAAGCAGAAACGCTCAACAAGGTGCAGTTAAGCACACCTGCACATACTTTTCTTTAAAGACAAAGTATGAGGGGTTCAAGATTTCACCAGGAAATGTTTTTCTACTCAGGAGCTCCAGCGTTGCCAAGCCGATCTGCAGAAGGCCAAGTCCGAGCTGGAGAAGCTTCGGACAGAGTCTGATAAGAAGGTCATGGAGGTCATCGCCTTAAAGAAATCTCACCAGGAGCAGGAGGCGGAGTTAAAGTATGAGACTGGCCGGCTGAAGGATCAGCTGCAGAGATCCAAAGACGATTCTGCCAAGGCGCATGAGAAGAACAGACAGGTTTGTTTGAACTCACAGCGAGGAGCAAGTGTGTGTGTGGGGAGTGTGAGAGAGTATGTCACAGATTACCAAGAACCATGTGTGTGTCAGAGTGAAACTGAGCAAAAGTAAAGTCAACACTGAAGCCTCTAGTGTTTGAGTGCTTTTGCTTGTGACAGAGACTGCAGTTCCATTTCAATAACAAGACAAGTCAAGTTAACAATCCCTGTCTCTGTTTTCTGTGTTTAAAAATGTCCATTACCTCTCTCATATTTTCTGTCTCTGTCCTCCTTCTGTCCTTGTGGCCGTAGCTCCCAGACCCAGCCATCATCTCCGAGCTGGAGCGTAAACTCAGTGAGGCACACGGTGAAGTCAGCCGGCTCAAAGAGAAACTCTCACTGGCTGAGGATGACCTGGAGACCGGCAAAACCCGTCTGAGCCGATCTCAGATGGAACTTCACCTGCTTCAGGATTCCCAGCAGGAGCAGGAGTCGACCAATGCACGTCTCAAAGAGAAGCTGTCTCGACTAGAGGTAAAGACTGATGCGCAGTATGTCACAGATTACCAAGAACCATGTGTAGCATATCCTGAAAGGAGGACGCATGGTAGAGCAGGTCTTGACAACCAGTGTGATGTCCCCAGACTCAGCTGCAGTCTACCGCTACAGAGAGCTCAGAGACGGAGCTCGCCCTCCACACAGAGGTGAGAGGGCTGAGGTCTGAGCTGGACGAGACCAAGAGGAAAACGTCCAGAATGAGCCAGGAGCACAGCGATCTCAGTCTGTGTGTACAGGAAAGAGAGAAAGACAAAGAGACACTCAGCCAGACTGTAAACCAGCTGGAAGAGGTTAAAAGGCAGCTGGAGAGAGCGCTAGAGAAAGTCAGCAAAGAGGTGAGATGAAGAGAGATACTTCTTATACCTTCAAATACTGTGTGAGTGTTTGTAGCCTGGAGCATCCTGGCTGATCCCCAGTAGGGTACGTCACATAACATCTTCCTCTCTGTCTCTTGTTAGCATGAGACGCTGACTGTGTCCTCCAGAGAGGAGGTGCAGGCTCTAAGGGCTCAGCTGGAGGAACAGAGGGAGAGAGCACGCAAGGAAATGCAGGAGGTACAACGTCACGGAAAAGACGCTCAGGCCGACCTTGACAGCAGCCACATGAGTCTCAGGAGGCTAGAGGAAGAGGTGCGTGTTTGTTTGTTTAACTGTCTATGTTCATGTCTGCAAGTCTCAAGATATTTGTTGTTTTTATTGTCTGCTTTGAATGAGTGTAGTGTTGTGCATGACACATTCATAATAATATACCTTGAGCATGTGTGTCTGATTACGTTGCACCGTGTCTGCCTAGATAACCCGTCAGAAGAAGGAGCTTCTGCTGGTTTGTGAGGAGAGAGACAACCATCAGCTGGATAAAGAGCTTCTCACCAACAGACTGCGGCACCTTGAGGGAGAGATAGAGGCCAGCAAAAACGGCCACAATGACAAAACGCGGGAGGTTCGCATTCTGGAGGTACAGTGGGATCTGTTCACCTGTTCTATTCTTCTATTGTCTCCTCACAGATCAACTGAATTCATGAATGACAATAAATCAATAACGTTTGCCTCGTCACGTTCAGGACAAGCTGAAGCGTGTGGAGTTGGAGCTGGAGGAGGAGAAAAGCAGTGGGGAGATGCTGACGGTCCGAGTGGCCAGGAGCAGAGATCAGATCGATCAGCTCCGCGCCGAGCTCATGCAGGAGAGATCCTCCAAACAAGATCTGGAGCTGGATAAGAACGCACAGGAGAGACATGTACATATACCACCCCTCTGTTCACTCATACAACTAAAGCTTATTTGCATGTGAATTAGTCATTTCACACACATTTTATGACCTGGTTTCAACTCACAATACAAATACAAAGCAAACTCTGGATCCTTCTCCTCCTCACCCTCTGTTATTGGTCTCACTATGTCCGCGTGTGTCCCTGCAGCTAAAGGAGCTGAGGACTCGTGTGGCCGACATGGAGGGTCAGTCTCGCTCCTCGACGGGAGTTTCTCAGCTGGAGAGCAGAATCCAGGAGCTGGAGGAGTGTCTGAGGAGTGAGGAGAGGTACAGCACAACATATTGGCTAGATTTGATCAGATCTTAGTGGTTTATCCAGATTTGGGATTTATAATTTATATAATCTATCTTTTAAATGAATACTAAACTATTGTATACTCTATAGAGAGAAGAATACTGTGTTGGCATCACAGCGTCGCCTGGAGAGGAAACTTAAAGAACTCACCATGACCCTGGATGAAGAGAAACAGCAGCACACTGAACAGAGGGACCAGGTAGAGATGCAGGCATATTCAACTCCACCTTTACTGCCATCAATCAAATGCTGCGTTTCTCTGCAGCTTACACATTTGCCTGTTTTGTAGCTCACTCTGAGAGTGAAGGCCCTTAAGAGGCAGGTGGATGAAGGGGAGACGGAGGTGGACAGGCTGGACGGACTGAGGAGGAAGGCTCAGAGGGAGATGGAGGAGCAGATGGAGCTGAAAGACGCCTTGCAGACCAGAGTGACAGCGCTGGAAGCCGAGCTCAAGTAGGCATTTCTCCATTTCCCTTTCTCATCCAGCCAGTTATTCCCTATATGAGCGCCTGGTTAGGATTATGCAAGACAGCTCCTGGCAGCCAGCGTAACACAGCTGTATGTGTGGGTGAGACACCATCTCCACCTTTTGATCTCACATGAGTAAATGAATCAGAAATGATGCTTCTGCCAGTGAACCCATAATGATTTCTTGGCTGTTACGCACAATTACAGACAGCTGTAGAGATTTACACGGTTTCCCTAAGGTTCATTATTTGACATTATGATGGGCGAGACGCATATCAGCAGTCACCCACATGTGAAAAGGTTCTACATTAAACTGGAACAGCATGACTCAATTGCCACAGGGGGAAAGGACATGTATGTTATCCTTCTTACTGCCAGCAGAGGGAGCACAGTCGCAGGATAATAACCTGCTTGTGCCCATGGAGGATACAAAGTGGAAGAAAAAGAGCTTTTAACACTTCACAGCGTAGGATTGTGACTACGGTAACCAATGGTGACAACGACGGTTGCGTGTTACAGGAGGAAGACGCAGGCAGCGATGCGTCCAACTTTGGATTCATCGGCCCTCAGCTCAGACGATGACGACAGCCTGTACGACCCCACCAGCATCACCTCAATCCTCACTGGGAGCAACCTGCAGACCAGCGCCTGCTGAAAGAGCGGCGGAGGGGCGGGGAGAGAGGGGCAAGACGTAGCACTGCCGGGGAAGAGCTGGAGGGTAGTTTAGGTAGAGTCGGATTAAAGCCAAAAGGCAGAATTATGTGCACTATAGACAATGAGGCAGGGCTAGAAGAGCGTGGGAGTCGACGCACTGTAGATGTTGGTAAGGGCACAATCGTCTACACTGAATGGAAGGAAACAAAACATCCCAGGCATGCAGGGCTCATTTCCTTCTCGGTACAATGTGAATTCATGTTGTCCACAGTACAGTTGGGAAAAACCCCATTGTGTGTATCTGGTACACTACCAAACACACCGGTAGTCTAATGTGTAAAAGTTTGGGGCAGAGAAAGGAACTGGAAGCAAAGTGGGACAAAGCATTTCAGGATTCAGATTCTCTTGCTGATTCTTTTTTTTTTGACTGATTAATGAACAATCCTCAAATCATTCCGAGGTGTAGACAGTTTACCTTTGAAGCCACAGTGTCAGGGTGAAATATGGAGATTAAATCTGTGCTACGCCATGCACACAGATCAGTTTAGGACAAAGAGATGAGGGTAAACCTTTTATGGTTCAACCACTGAAGAACACATGACCAAATGCTGACGACGGGAGATCACAATACGCACGAGTGTTTGCAAGAGGAACTGCCTGTGATGTAACCAGTTTATCGCTGGTTAATATGTGAAAACTTCTATATGATGTTTTCAACCAAATCTGGTTAAATACTTCAATAATGTCTACAATCTGGATTTTGTTTACTACTTCTTTGTTTTCTCTCTTAGATTTTGTAGGAGAACATCACACAGTCTGCTCTGGAGTGTGTGTGACTCCTGTGTGTGTGTGTGTGTGAGGGTAGAGCAGTCTGACCTCTAGTGAAGTTACATCATATATAGGAGAAGCCGAGAAGGAACAAATACAGTATAAAGGTACGGAGGACATCAGGGGTCAGAGCTCATTAATAAAGTAAATAAATAATAATGACAAACATCTCTGTCTTACACAAACTGTACACAACATGTCTTTGTAGAAACGGCACAATTTCTATGCATTCCCCCCTTTATATAGAATCACACATGTACGTTCATGTCATTACAGTTGCCTTAAATTGTTAAAGGAGTTTATAATTGTGGTCTTATTATCCTGTTATTTGTATCTGAATCATTGTTTTGTATTGAACACTTAGAAGATTGGCACTGCTGCATTCTGCTGCACACTACACGATGTCATGATCACATCCTGTCACTGAGAGGGTGAAGCTGAAATATGCTACTAAATGATTGGTAGGACTGTTGAGTATAAAGATGCTTAGTATATAAAGATGGTACATACTGTAATCCTTGACTGGAATAAATCGCACTGTGAATTTAATTCTCAACATAGAAGTTTTGCGAACATTTATACTGTCGCTACAATAAAATAAGCTAATAATCTGATTCATTCACTGTAAGATCAATGAAACAGCTTCTTTTTTTTAGATCATATTGTTGATTATGTTTGTGAACATTACGGTACAGCACCTTCCAGCTGTAACTGCCTCTAACCACTAATTACAAATGGATTACAGGAGAGGTTCCATGTTGCTCTACATCCTCATTCCTCTGTTTCTGTGGAATATGAGTTTGCTTCAGTGGAAGAAGCTGCTGCAATAAATAATCTACAGCAGAGATCAAAGCAAATCCACCTGACGCAACAAATTGAAATATTTTGCTTTACAATTTAAAAACAATGGGATCCTTCCACAGGTGAGGGTTGATTGAAAAGTTTTGAGACTGCTGAATCAGGAGTTACAGGACAACACACAGCTCTGTGAAGTCTATAAGACAGACGTAGAAGAGGAGTGTGTGACTCCCGATGATCTCATCTATGTCTGTTCCAAGTGATTATGCCTTTGAGCTACTGCAGCTCATCCAATTTGGTTCCCTCAGGCTTTTATGCCTCTTACAAAACACGGCTAATGTTTCATGGTGGAATTTGTTCTACCTCAAATGACGGCGCACCCAAAAAGGGTTTCTATTTAACCGGTACAGATTCCCTCCAGCGTCTCTGTAAACTTGTAAAACAGGAAGGAAATCAATTACCACAGCTCCCCTGTGCAGGATCTTTGTGGTTAAGGTTCAACCAACTCTTGGACTGTGATCAAAAATTGCACATCAATTTAGTCATTGTGCTGCGTGTCTTTCTAATGTTTTTTTCAGCTTAGTGTCCTTAAAGGAGGCGCTGGGGAGGGAGGCATTGACAAAATTGTTGTGGCAACAGGGCCTGGCTGCTTGGGAATTACACTTAATGCCTGTTATGTGAGTCTGGCTTGCGTGGAAGTGTTTTGTTAAATGAGCTTTTTTCAAATCCCCCTACAATTGCTGGTTGAGCGCGTAATGTTTATTATCACTGTACAGCCCAGCTAGACGAGGAGGACAGTGCGGTCCACGTCCCAGCCTCCTGTCAGACTGCCTGGACACGTATGGGCCTGTTCACGTCCCAAACACCAGGTTAGAACACACAAACTGCCACAAGTGTAACTCCACAGGTCACCGCCTAGCTCCTCCTGTATTTGCTCACCTGGCTGGTATATTTCTATGCTGATGTATTCTCTTATTAGCTGCAGGAGTATTTACATCCTGCTATAAAACCCTGTAACAAAAACATTGATTGTGATTTCCCCCTGCCCCCTCAGGTTGCATCAGTGTTTCCAGAGAGGCAGAGTGTGTGTGTGTGTTCACATGACCATCCCTATTTTTATAGCCACTGCTGTGACCGTGATCCAGGGTCAATGTTGTTGTTTTTGATTTTATCTCTGGTTGCAGAGTTGTTTTGATTGATTGTAAACCCTGATAAGTAGAAGTATTTCCACAAAGATGACCGTGCATACCACACACACACTCATTCATTAACTGTGTTCATGCAGGAACAATATAACCTCAGTGTGAGCTCCCCTGAGAAGCTGTCGATTCAAAACAAACCACCTCTGATAGATTTAACACAATGGCGTCCTTTTGTTGAAGCCCATAATGCATCGACACAATCGTACCGCGATGCGAGCAGCTACTGGCAGCGGTAGTTAGTACTCCAGCTGGATGGGGTTTGGATGATGGATGCTTTCTGCTTTGTGTGCTGCTGGCAGGAGGATCAGAGAGAGGCATGTTAGGAATGTGTGAGGCCAAACTGAGATCCATGAGAACAGGTGCAACAAGAAAATGATCCATGAATTAAAGGGACCAATCTGATAAGAGGACAAAGCTGTTTATGAAGTCTGATCCAGCAGCAACACCATCTCATGACGTTACCTGTGTGTGTGTGTGTGTGTGGGGGGGGGGGGGGGGGGGGGGGGGGAGTTTTGTGTATTTGTCTCAGGGCAGAGATGAAAGTGAGAACCCTGCAGGGAGACTTCATGAACTCCTCAGGTTATTCATGTGTTTACTTCTTTTTTTGCACGTCTGGGTCGTCTGGTCTTTTGAAGTACTCGTTCTCACAAACTTATGGTGACAAACTTACACACCCCATGTGGTGCTATTGTTCAACTGATCTACAAAACAGCTGGGGTCGCCTTTTGACCCTGATGCTTCTTGGTTATTTTGGGATAAAAGGCAACAACAACCTCAAACCTTGCGAAGAATTTATTGGCATAACTTTCCACATTTTATATTTCCTCCAGACCCGGGCGCTGTGTCCATGATACTGCCCTTCCCACCCGGCGCAGCTCAACCTGTAAAACACACGGTGCTGTACCTATTTTGCTAGATAATAACTCAGGCGTCAACATAGTTTCCATGGGCAGGTTTGGGTTTCCATACAAATCCAGTTTTCCAAGCAGGACCATCAATCTGAGGTCGTGACTGGGAGGCTTTGGGTGTGGGATGTTTGGAAATCATGGCGTGTCTACTCTGACGGTCCATATGGTGACGGTTCAGAGAGAATGCAGACACTACCTACTGTGAAAACACTTCAGTCGACCCCGCCTGAGTGAAATCTGAGGTCATTTTCAGACTGAAACAGGAATGACGCTCTTCTTTTAACACACAGGTGCTATAAATGCCTCAGGGTGATCAGGAGAGATGAACAAATGTATGGAAGCTTCTGACTCACTGCATACTCCCCGACATGTAATAACACTTCAACGTATTTCCACAGACGTACACACACACACACACACGCCGCTCACACCTCTGCTGTCTCATCTCTGGATCAGCCAGTGTGACCCAACGTGTGATGTAAACACAATATGGTGTCGCATTTATAGCAGATGACCTAATCAGTTTGAGGTGTGTTTTGCTGGTGTTCGGGATGTGTGGGAGGGTTTCATTCCTCAATCCTACGTCAGGCATTTACAGATATGACATAAACTCCTGAAATATGTACTAGATGTACCTCAGTGTACTACAGTGTAGGTTTGCATCATACTGAAGCTGAGTCACATTGTTACATTTCTTTAAAACGCATCACTGTTTGCTATTTCTTATTATTGAAGCAAACATTTTACATGACATTGTGAGTACACAAGGGAGGCAGTGGCTCAGTGGGTAGTGCTTCCGCTTGGGAACCGGAGGGTCACCGGCTCGAGCCCCTGCCGAGGTGCCCCTGAGCAAGGCACTGAACCCTCAATTGCTCCCCCCTCTGCGAAGGGTGGTAATGTAATGTAAGTCGCTTTGGATAAAAGCGTCTGCCAAATGATCGTAATGTAATGTAATGTAATGTAATGTACAATTGTAGGATATTTTGGAGATAATTTTTTATACAGTCAATCTCAAATTATCTGATAAATCTTTTGAAAAAGTGTGAAAATGTTTAGTTTTACAATTCTGACTTAAGACTACTAAAGTGTGTGTGTGTGTGTGTGTGTGTGTGTGTGTGACCTCTAGTCAGTCAGCTGACACCCGACATGGTGAAAATTAACAACCAGCTATGATTTAACATTTTTTTAACCGACAGTGTTTCAGATTTTGTAATGTACTGTTTTCTATATTTTAGGCTTCTGTTGGTTTTGTATTCATTTACAATTTGCTTAATCCAATCGAGTTGAGTTATATTGTGTTATGTTATGTTAAGCTCAGCTCAAACCTCTCATCATGCTTGGAACTGTAAAGTAAAGTCTTCACTAAATTGAATTCCAGGCTTAAAACAACTCAGCGAGCTTATGACCAATTAAAAACTAATGATCTCAATTATTTTTAAAATCACTGAGTTTAATTCCTCAATGTTCTCGTGCTTTGTAATCTTAGGAGTCACGCTTGTTTAATAGGTTCAGTCAGGTGTAAAAGTCTGTTCATAAATAATGTAAATGTAAAGTGAGCCGCGTGAACATCAGCCCGTGTTTGTCTTTGCTCTGTGGAGGATCAGACTCTGGAGCTGAAGGATTCCACGCGTGTTAAAGTCACGGTGATCTCTCAGGTGGGCCCAGTTGTTGTCGTTCCGCCCCCGAATCTCCACAGCGCCCTATTTGGCTCCGAGTGTGTGCGAGTGTCTATGGCTGTGTGTGTGTGGGGGTGTGGGCGGGCTGTTGTCACACGGTGACGTGAAAAGAAAGAGAGCCCGAGTGTACTCGAGGGACTGACTCTGATAACAGCAGCGGCTACTGGGCGCACACGCACACCTGCACACACACACACGCAGCAGCAGCAGCAACACAGCGGACCGGCGGCAGGGAAACATCGCGTTTTGCGTTTGAATCGTATTTATTAATTAATTTGTAGTTTATTTATTTATTTACCTCCAAGATGAGCGGAGGGTCGAGGAGTCTGTGCACTTTTGAGGACATTCGGACCCATGGCAGACACGCGGTGAGTGTTCACTTATATGTCTCTCTCTCTCTCTCCCTCTTTCTCTCTCTCTCTCTCTCTGTCTCTCGCTGTCTCTCCTGTTATTAATGAGTGGAACTTTAATTCTATCTAGCGATTCGGAACAAGTGCGTTTGCGTCTCGAACGTGTGCCTCCATGCGTAACGTGTGCGTGTGTGTGTTCGTATGGATGCGTTACAGGTGTGTGTGAACCCTCTGAACTCCGAGCTTATAGTGACATTTTGTTCTGTTTTACTTTGTTCTTTCTATTCTGATTTGTTAAAGGATCAAATCGGTCACTTATCTTCCATCTGTAACATTTAGCCAGCAGCAACTGAAGCGGAACACAGCTGTTTCAAAGTGCAGAATCAGGAGCTTGTTACGTGTTATGTAATGTCATGTTGTGTGTTTGGAATAACAAAACGCCTGAGGAGGGAAATCACCATAGAATAGACGGACTCGGATCTATTTAAAGCTTAAGCGTGATTCAAAGATCATAGACACGAGATGAAGATCCCTTTTAATCTCTTAACTTTAGACCTCATGCTTTCCTTAATGTGCAGGGTTTGAAGGTCAAGTTCCTTCAATATAACTTTGAATGTTTAACAGGAGCAAGCTGGACATCCTGTTCAGGCGTTGTCCTGTTTCAACTGATTTCTTTCTCAGCACCTGAATCTTGAAAACAGGTGCACAAGTGTTACAAGTGTGACTGACAGTATACATCAATTATACAGAATGAATACAAATGTAAAAGGAGAAAATGTATAGTGACACAAATGACTGTAGCAGCAGTTAGAGGAACAGTGTTTAACGTGTCTTTGTGTTAATGTGGAGGAAATGTTTCACACTCAGCAGGGGTTAAGACAAACTTATTCATTAATCAAACAAAGTCAAAGCTGACCAGGAAGTACACGGCCTTCTTGACACGTCTGAACACTCTGTGATTTGGTCCCAACACCAGTTATTACACTGTTGGTGTTTGGACTGAAGCAGAGATTCTGTGTGATCCTGACGCAGATCTGTAACGCAGAGCGGCTTCATCTGCTCTGAGTGGTGGCCTGTAGTAATTAAAGTATTAGTTCCACAACACACACACACACACACACGCAGACTGCAGCACCGTATGAGTCCAACTAACATCTGTGCCTGTGTCTGCTGCTCTCTGTCTGCATCATCTGAGCTCGTGACTGCCAGGTGTTAGGTTGTTAGGTTTGTGTGAAGACTCATACAGCAGAATCACTTTAATGTGCAGCTTTGCTTGTAAATGAGTCGTCGGTCGTCCTCATCCTCGCTTGTGGCGGTGGTGCTGATGCGTTAATCATTGACCCGGTTGATCAGTTAACTCTGGCTGTGCGTTATGTGGTTGCGGAGCAGCGAGACACTTTCACCTTATCAGCAACCTCCTGCTGAGCGAGAGCACACAGACCCACTGACCTGAACTGGCATTATGTCATCGCTGACAAATGGCACGGCAAAGAGCGATCAAATCCTCTTTTTATGTTAAATATAATCTAATATGTTGTCCTATAACATTCACTCTGCTGCAAATCAATGTGTCTGGACGTGTGAAGCTCTAGACTTCAGTATCAGTATCTGTTGTACGAGTGCCAGACCGGTCAAAGTGTACAAAGGGCTGAACCAATCACACACACATCATTAAACCATTAATTGTGATCAGGAATGTGAGGCAACAGAAACTCTCTCTGAGGTCAAGTTCCGTTTGAATGATGCTTGTATAATATTTAGACTGTAACTTTAATCTGCGCTGAATACATTTTCATCTTTATCAGAGACGAAGGCAAATATCCAAATATGAACCCACCCAGGTTCTTTACACGCGTGATCAGTCACACAGGTCAGGGGGAAGAAAGTTCAGAGGACACGCCACTTCAATACGGAATGGAAAACTTTGTGGCTTTTGTAGGACAGTGATCGTTCCTGCGTTTGTACCGTTTCAGGACAAATTGGTCACACTCACAGACACACTCACACTCACACTCACAGTCACAGTCGTACAATGTTCTGCAGGTTTGTGTGTTTGTAAGAAAGTATATTTAGAGGAACACATGTGGTCTCATCAGGCCTGTAGCTCTGCAGAATGGACTCTTGCGTGCAAAACTTTGTACTTTCTTGATGATGATGATGATGATGATGACAGATTAGATTGTTTACAGAAGTACGCCCTGTGTGTGTGTGTGTGTGTGTGTGTGTGTGTGTGTGTGTGTGTGTGTGTGTGTGTGTGTGTGTGTGTGTGTGTGTGTGTGTGTGTGTGTGTGTGTGTGTGTGTGTGTGTTTGTGTGTGTCCCACATATACAGGGGGTTTATGAAGCTACGTGAGGAAGAGGAGTGTACCAAATGCAGGCCTTCAGTTGTTGTTTTCCTGCTTTATTTGTGTGTTTATTGGAGACAGAATGACGGGAGCAGAGAAGATGATGCAGCGGCTCTGACCTCCAAACAAAACCAGCGCAAACGTTTCACAATAATCTCTCAAATTCCAGCTACGAAGACACAAAGACATCTATTTGGTTTCCCCACGTTGTGCCCTAACACACACTCTCACCTTCAGTCTGGGCTGATATCAGTGGCCCGTACAGAGGAGCAGAGGCCGTATGTGTGTGACTCATCTCTTGCAGACCCACTGCAGGTCTCACTTTATGACTTACGCACATAAACCTCCCTCTCACATGTGTGTCACTTCACACACACGGGCTCATCCCTTCCCGGTTCCCTACTTTACACTTTGCTTAACCTTTCTGTCGGTAAACACCGTTGGAGTGACGTTGACGTGAGATGACACCCTGCTGTGTGTCTCAACGTTAAGCTCTGAGAGGATTTACTCCTGAAAGAGACTGCAGGTAAACAACCGCCTGACACCCTGCGCTTGTTGGCTCACGCACACACACACACTCATGGGGTTGTTTTGCACCGCGCTTGAACAAAAGACAAATATAATATCTGTTCAACAGGTTGGCGGAACGAGAGTATGAGACGGATAGACTGATTTATACGGCGGTCCAGTTAACACACACACACACACACACACACACACACACACACACACACACACACACACACACACACACACACACACACACACACACACACACACACACACACACACACACACACACACACACACACAGTAAGCTTGTGGAGGCTACAGTTGCACCCAGAGGGACTCCAAGTTATTTTATGATGTAATGTGTGTAATTCTCTCTATATGAGATCATATGGATCAGTCAGGGACCTTCAGCCACGATGATCTCCTCCACCTGAGGCTGCAGCTTTGGACTCACTGTGCCCCTCTGTGCCTTTGTGCCCATTGTGTGTGTGTGTCTGTGTGTGGACCCATCAGCATGGACGCTCTCTGTTTGTCCAGTGTCAGATTACTGCCCCATTGGAAAAGGTAGCATGGTGTACTTTAGTGTGTGTGTGTGTGTGTGCGTCACATCCCTCTGGCAGCGTTATTTGTGCTCCCAGAAAGTCTAGAATTACTGGTTGGCTTTGAAGGCGGCACAGGCGGCAGTTTTTGTGTGGATATAAAGGAGAGAAAACAAGGGAGGGAGGGCGAGAGAGAGAGAGAGAGGGAGAGAGAGAGGAAGGGAGAGATACATGTAAGTGGCCCAGAGCAGACAGAGGATTAGTCGGAGTCTTTGTGTTCCTGTGAAGGAGCAGAGAACTTTGTATAAAGATGAATTCCTCCACAACAAGGCTCTCACTGTTCCCTCTCTCCTCCTCTCCTCTCCTCTCCTCCCCCTCTGTCTCCCCTAAACGCTCTCGGCCTCTCAGGTGTCTGCAATCTGAGACACAAGTGCAGTGAAAGAGAGGGAATTTTGCTTTCGATTCCCTTAGTTTGGTTTGTTGCAGTGGGACCACCCAGTCTATCTGCTGTTCCCGCTTCCTGTCCGGTAGATTCAGCTTCAGTTTCACTCTCTATTGTTTCACGTTTCCTCCCTGAGCAGCCGGACACCCTGCCTGACCTTTGGAGCCTCTGAGCACCCTTTCGCTTCGCATCCATCCCAGTCTGGGTAATGTCAAAGGCCTGGAACGTCTGTCTGCGGCTGCCTTCCTCCTCCTCTTCATCGCCTCCACACAGTGGGAAAGATCACAGATAGAATTTCTCCTTTCAGTTTTCATTCACACACTAAACTCCACAGCACTGTGGCTTTTGTCTCACATGCTGTGTAAAGGAAGCGTATTGAAATAGACAAAACAGGGTTGAACACACATTAAGACAAACACACACACACACACACACACACGAGGGCTGAGGGATTATCTGTTTCTGTGCATATTAAAATCGCAAAGTCAAAGTGCTGTAATTATCTCACTTTAAGAAGTTTAAAAGGTGAAAGTGTGCAAGTAGACGCACACACACATACATACACACACACACACACACACACACACACACACAATAACAAGGGTGTGAGCAGTATAGCACATGCTCATTAAAAACAGCACCACACACCTTTTCAATGTGATCACAACATCGGTTCAAACAATCACACACACACACACACACTCTTATGATGTTTATGATCACCTGGGAAACGGGCCAAAATCCTATCCTTTCTTTACGTACTACTTATTAACCGATTAGGGATTATTAATCAGGCGTGCAAGTTTGTGTTTACGGTGTGGGTGTGTGTGTGTGTGTATGTATCGGTCTGTCCCGTGTCTCAGACTTTGGCATGGACCTAAACACAGCAACAAAAGGACACATTGGCTGGAATGTGTTACGCAACGTCCTCGACCTCCTCCCTCACATCCTTCACACTGATATGCACGCACACACACACTCATGGGTCTGGGTTGTAAGGGGCGGGGGGCTCCCTATGCTTGGCAGACACATAAACACACACACACACTTTCATCCCAGTCCACAATCTTTTCCTGACGCTCCTCCAGGTTTGTGTATTTAACTTTTTAAAGGTTTCTTGGCTATTGTCTGGATTTGAGCGTGTGTGTGTGTCTGTGTGTTACGTCCGCAGGTTGTTTGGACTCTGATTTACTCCTCCTGTTTGGACCGTCCTCATACCAAAAAGTTTACTGCCACTGGGAGCTTTCGTTTCCTTGGAAACATTCCGTCTTGTTTGACAGGACATTTTCTTCCCACTTTTTTCAGAAACCCACCCAGAGCTTCCAATTGGCTCAGAGCGTCTCGAGAATTTCCACATAAGTCCTTATGACGTCTGCAGTGCGATGATTTAAATGAAACAATCTGTCTCTGTGTGCGTCTGTCTCTCTGCTCCCCCGTCTCAGTATGACTCAGTCTCTCCTCTTTTCCTCCCGCTCCTGCTCAAAATAGTCAGTGACTCTCCATCGCCTGACAGAAGCTCTGTGGACTCAAAGCCTCTTCTCCTTTCTTCATTGCGTTCCTTAGGAAGGCCGCAGGCGAGTGAGGCTCACGCTGCACGAGCAGAACCAGGCAGACTGGAGCGCCGAGCAACCCAGAGACAAGGTAAGGACCTCCTGTGCCCTCTCACACACAGACTCACACACACAGACACACTCTGGGCTTTAACAGAGCGATGGGTGAAGTCCTGGATATCAGGGCAGAAGGAGCTTGAGGGGAGTGAGTGAGGTTTGACTCTTAAAATACAAAGTCAAACTGGAATGAATTGAAAATGGGGCGAACCTGAGACAGGAGGTTACAAGCTTATAACTGTGATGCAAGAAAGTATAAATGATCTCTATTTCTCTTTTCACATCATTGTTCTTTTAGATGAGGATCAAATCTTATTAACTCTGTCCAGCTAGTTACTTTTCATTTCTCCATGTGTGTGTACCACATCGCAGACGTGCGTATGTGTGTGTGTATATCAGCTTTTCCGCAGCGTGTTTCTACACACGGAACTTCTCAAAACATCTATTGTTCTACCAAATTCAGCGCCAAAGTAGTAAAAACAAAATGAGGCCACCAGAGGAGCAGAGTTACATAACGTCCCCCCCCCCCACCCTCTGCTGTCCGTCCCTCCCTCCCTCACATGGGTCTGACCGCGTCCCCCGGCCCCCCGCTCTCCCCCCCCTCCCAACAGAGCACCAGATGTTTGGGGGTTATTGGAGGTCTCCATAGCGATTATGGCTAAATGTCCCAGCCCGCTGATGATATCATGGACCTTTGGTGAGACTGAAGGACGTCTCTTTGCACTGATGGGCGTCTTCACAATGTTGTTTTGCAGTTCTGAGCTGCTCCAGCTTCACTGCAGCACAGGGACTTCATTCATATTCATGGTTTGCATAGTTGCTCTGCATGTCATATCTGGAAACACGTCGCACCGAGCCGCCAACTGTTTACTGACTGTTTGACTGACTGTTTGACTGACTGTTTACCAAGACACTTCCTAACTCCGCCCCCTTTGATCTTTAGCCAATCGGACGTGCATTTGCGCTGGTGCAGCCGGCCAGTGAGAGGACAGATTTCACCTCCCACCCAGAGAAATCTCAAGAAGAGCAGGTGGAGGTCATCAAAGTGGGTGTGGCACATAGTGTGTGTGTGTGTGTGTGTGTGTGTGTGTGTGTGTGTGTGTGTATACCCGTGTTTACGTGTTTTGCTCTCTGTTGTAGGTGTATCTTGACGCCCGGAGACAAGAACAGAAGACACACCAGGAGAGTCTGAAGATGCTGTCGGATGAAGTTTCACAGATCCAAGAGGTCAGATTCTCCTCCTGACCCTCCCACTCATTCACACACACACACACACACACACACTCTCGCTCCTCCTTTCACTCCGTTTATATAAGGATTTGCATGTCAGGCTCATGTAAATTCCTGTTTCTGTCTCCATCTGCCTCCATCTGTTCCCCTGTGTTGATTCAGACGCAGCAGTGTGTTTATCAATGCACAAGTTCAGCCTGAAACTGACTGATAGTGTTTCTGTCATGTATATATTGTCATGTAATCCTGCATCCTGTATGTGTGTGTGCTCGCCCCCTCACTGCCATCTGTGTTTCTCTTAGGTGAGATATTGTCTGAAAACACTGAGGGAGCAGATGGCATCCAAAAACAAGGTGGGTCTATTTCCAGACACTTTGTTCTGACCGTCACCATTGTTGACTCACATCCTTTGTGCTGCGTGGCATTTCCTGAGTCTCGCTCATCTCCATCTGTGGCTCTTTCCTCCCTCGCTTCCTCCGCTTCTCCGTCCAGTCGGGCACTAATGGGTGGAAGATCAGCGCTCCGTTCAAGAAGAGCTCTTCGTCCGCCGCTAAGGGAGCAGCCAAAGCCGAGGTGAGGGGTTTGAGTATATACACAATATTTACAATATCTACGCTGCAGCAGTGATCTAGTGTTGTGCACCCATAGTCTATTGTGTGTGTGTGCAGTCTGTGTGTGATATTGTGAGCCTGCCAGTGTGGTTCATGTACCGGTAAAGCGATCCTGTCAGTCGCCTCCCAGGGGCAGAAAGCAGGTGTATTGTTAGAGAGACAAACGCAGGTGTGCTGCTGATTCCAGGCCTAACAGAATTGAAGTGAAGGCAGAGAGCTGCTTGCACCCCGGGGTGTTTGAATATGTGTCAGAGCCAGTCTAGCACACTCTGTTCCCTCTGCCTGTGCCATGTGTTATTGTGTTCAGGTCCTCATCATTGTTCCCAGCATTCCACGCATGTTTCATCCTTTAATAGTTTTGTTGCCGTCTTTGAGCCGCACACTTAAAGCTGTAATCCTCGTCGGCGATGTTTTGTGCGCCGCGGAACAGAACAGACCTGACAAACAACGTGGCATTCAGCACTTTTTTTTGTCTAGTTCAGTTATTTTCTCAGTGTTTACATCATTTAGCCATGAATCATTTTATGTCAGGCTGCGATCCAACTTGAGCTACGACACTGACGCGCCCTTTTTACTACAATAGCCTGACTGACTGAGCTTGCTTTGCAGTATCGCTTCACTTCTCAATGACAACAAGATCTATTTTGAGGAATCATTGCTAACGTGTAAGCACACACACACACACAGACGTGACATAGTTTTCCTAATAGTGCTTTTGTTCTCTATCAGGAAGTGGATGATGAAGCAGAGAGAAACAAACTGAGGGAAGTCAGTAAGCGCCTTTATGCTCAGCTCCAGGAAGCTGAGAAGAAACACCAGGAGGAGAAAGAGAGACTGCAGGTAACACAAGCCAAGTTTCATGATGTCATACGATACATGGTGACTTATCCAGTGTGTTCGGTTTCCATATTTGAAAGAAACTAAAAGAACATGAACATGATTTCTGCTCCAGGCTGAAGGCAGCGATCTGAGGCACCGACTGAGCGACCAGGAGGAGAAGTTAAGAAACACTGAAGATGCGGTGGAACGCAAAGACCAACGTGTTGATGAGCTCCAGAGGCTGCTGGGAGGGATGGAGCAGGAGAGCGCCACCTTGAGGGAGGAGATCAGAGACAGGGAAGACGAACTGTGGGAACTGCGCAGGATCAGAGAGGAGGGTCAGAGGCACAATGACAGGTCAGCTGATACAGAGAGTGTGTGTGTGAGTGTCAGTCAGTCAGAACAGTCGGCTGTAACTGCTGTGTGTGTGTGGCTTTGTAGGACAGAGCAGTTGGAGAAGGAGGTGGCTGTTTTGAGAGAGAAGATCCACCATCTGGATGATATGCTGAAATGTCAGCAGAGGAAAGTCAGACACATGATTGAACAGGTGAGACGCACACGAGAGGCTCTAAAGTCAACACACGTCTGGCTGCTTGTATTGGCTCAGAGCTTGACTGTGTGTTTGCTCCTCTCTCTCACAGCTCCAGAACTCCCGCATGGTGATCCAGGAGCGGGACCGCGTGATCAGAGAGTTGGAGGAGAAGGTTGCTTTCTTACAGGCTGAGGTGAGGATCCACGATTGACTTCTGCTATAAATAGTTGGCGTTTGTGTGAAAACAAATAGTAGGTGTGGTGTAATAGACCCCTGCCATTTGACCTCTGACCCCTCCCGTGTTTGCAGAACCGAGAAATGCATGATCAGATGGACTACTTCCTCGGAGAGCAAAGGTCAAACGCCTACCTGTCCTCAGAGCGCAACCCCCAGATTGTCTACAGGTAAATTTCATCTCACACAACCAAATCTGCCATTACTCATCGAATTTGCTCACTAAGGCCTCATCAATCGATCAAATCAATACATTCTTCTTCCTGTTCTTCTCCAGTAAACCAATCAAACTGTCCAACTCCGCCAACAAGCCGCTGCCGTTCATCAAAGTTATCGAGATCAAGTCGTGAGCGAGGAGACACGGTAACGGGGGTGAAGGGAGTGAAGGGAGTGAAGGGCTCAGAGCCTTTCAGCTGAATCAGGCTGAAGCCAAGCAGCAGCCTGGCTAACAACTATGATCACATCCATGTCTGCAACGTTCAAGTTCAGATCCCTCGACGTCCACTGAGCTTTTAAACCAATCGTGAAGGAAGTGGCACAGCGTGTTTGTCAGCACACACACACACCTGCCCTTGTTTGGTTTATCTGAGTATGTGCCTAATGAATGCAAGCGTGCGTGCGTGTGTGTGTTGTGTGTGAGTGTGTTTTTTAACGTGCATACATGATGAAGTTTTGTGGTTCAGCTGATCTGCATGTGAAGGTTTACACGTTGCATGTTGGTGTCAAGTTCCCTATTTCCTGCCGTGTTTTAATGACTTTAATGAGCTTTGACTCCATGACATCAGTCCCACTGTGAAATGTTCCAGAGATGGTAAAGAAAGGATAAACTCCACACCTGTAGCATCCATGTTACTAACCAAACACACACTAACCTGCAGCCGACTGGAGACTGATCTCATTATTACAGTGATGACAACATGTATAGATCTGTGTGTGTGTGTGTGTGTGTGTGTATAAATCTGTGTACATAAACCCAGCAGTGTGACTCCTGTAGTTGGTGCTCATTAGATCCCTTTGTGTACTCGTCCGTCCTTGACCTCTCCGCTCACCTTTGTGCGGTGTGAACTTTTGACCTTTAAATTCTGACTGCACCTACATAGGTTTACTTTAAGGGCTATTTATTTTGTGCATTAATACGCCCCTAACATGACGATACATTGGATCACTCCACAGAAGGAAGAATGAAGCTAATAACAATTATCATCATTAAAACTGTAATTATTTCAAATATTTTAGTTGAGCATTTCAGGTTCTTGCCGGTCTGAGCAGTTATATTGTACAGTTTCAATGTGATTTAATGTTTTCTTTCTAACAAGATCATTTTTTCTTCTTTGTATTTATTTATTTTCAATAAAAACTAGAGATTGTGGGATGAGATTCTGTATATTTCTGTGTGTTCCGGCTCGGATTTAGCTAGTGTGCTTGGGGCGCCCCCTGTTGGACACTACGGGTATTACAAACGACATCGAACACTCCTGTTTCAACACTTTATTTGGTTGGCATCTAGTACAGTAAACACACCGCGGAGACTAAGATCATTCATCAAAATGGCTCCCTGTTAGCTCTTAGTCCCAAACAAAAACACACACGTACACACACGTACACACACACACACGCACGCACGCGGCTGGGACAGCAGGGGGCAGTCTAATACAGAGTCAAGAAATAGACTGCCCCCCCTCAAAACAAATAACACATCTCATTCAGAGCGCATTAATAACGCTCTGGAATACTTTAAATCACATTGCACTGAGATAAGTAATCAAAGTAAAAAGCACTTAAAATATTAGGATTCATTCTCTCCTAGTATGGCTTCTGTAAAACAAATGTTTAAGGCTACAAAACAGGCTGACAAACTCATTCCGCAGCAAAATGAACACTTGGACACACTCATTAACACGTCATCATTTCCTATTGTAACAGTTTTAAAACCATGGTAACTATGAGCAGGTTTGAACACAGCTGGTTAACGTAACACATCTGCATAGGCCTTTGTGCAATAAATACTGATTGTCTGATGCCATTGCATAGCTGATAATAGCTCTGGATTTGTTTTTGGTCAAATCAACCCTAAACAAGACATCTTCTCCATACCCAACCCACATAGAGCACTAACGCATGCACTAATGCAGGATATACAGTTCATATGCTACACTTAGCTTTAAAGTTGAAGTAAAGGCAGTAGTCTGATATGCAAAGTAATTGTGTAGGCAGTGTTTACCTCTAACTTCATTCTAACAGTATATGTGCGTAACAGTAACAGTGCTGCCACCTACGGGCGCTTTGACCGTCCCCTCCGTCCGTCAGAACGTGCTCTCCAACGTGTTGTAGTTGTCTTTGAAGTTTTTCAGCTCCAGGAAGTGTCTGGGACGCTTGAGGTAGGTGGTTTGGGTGGGGGAGGTGGAGCTGGGAGGTTCTGTGGTACTGGTGAGGTCTTTGGCTGCAGACTGGTGATGGTGACTCAGAGTGCTGCTGCTGTTGCTGCTGCTGCTGCTGCTGCTGCTGCCGGCGTGAGACTTTACACTGAGAAGACAAAGAGAGAGAGAGAGAGAGAGAGAGAGAGAGAGAGAGAGAGAGACGGATTTTCCCCAGGCCAGTTATTAACATTCCATGTTGGGTTTAGCAGGAGGAAAATCTGTAAGGGAAGAGAGAAGTGCAGAGGGGGGAGGTGGTGTTTACTCACAGCGAGGCCAAGTCTGTCAGAGCTTCCTGGTATTTCAAAAACTCTGCTTCACCAAACGCCTACAGAAAAGACAAAGAGTTTTAAGGCTCGATTGTGTTTGACTTTGTTTGTCGTCCTTAATTTGTCTCTCTTGCTCCCAAAAGTTGCTGTAAACACACAGAGACACACCTCTGCTCCGTGCCGTGCTTTGTTGTAACCGTCCAGCACTTTGTCAATAACAGAACTTTGGCTACTTCGGAAAAGGCAGTGGGAATTCCGCAGCTGCAGAAGCCAGGACCGGAATCTTTTCCCGGTCACGGTGGTGGAGGAGCCACCGAGTTCACGGAAAGGCAAATCTGTTGGCAAAAAAGTAAAGTTAACACTGGCAGCAGAGAAGCATCAGTCAAGAGGAGCGAAGCAACAGCCGTGACAGCTGATCTCACCTGTGTCTCTGATGGCGTCCAGTGCTTTCATCCTGAACAAGTAATCACAGGAACCTGCAATACACACAAACACACACCTGGCGTGTTAACAGGTGCATGACAGAAGTTTGGGTATGACATGAGTGTGTGTGTGTGTGTGTGTGTGTGTGTGTGTGTGCGTGTGTGCGTGCGTCTCTCACCAGGCTGTTCTTGGAGCTTTAGCCGGTCATCATCTGGGGACAGCAGACGCGGCTCAAAGTGGATCTTCTGGACCTGGCTCAGTTTGGAGTCAATGATTTGTCTCAGCTCCTACAGCACACACACACACACACACACACACACACACACACACACACACACACACACACAGAACTGATTGTGATGCTTGTGTATCTATAGTAGATAGTATTTGGGTTGATGTGTGTGTTAGATTATTGCTCCTGTCATCAATCTGTCAGGCTGAGAATTTATCAATCAACCCTTGTATTGTAGTCACAAAATGAAACGTCATCAGACTCCTGGTCTCTGGTGTGTGTGTGTGTGTGTGTGTGTGCGCGCGTGTGTGTGTGTGTTACCTTGTGAGCATTGTGACCGAGGGGCACGTGCGGGCCTCTGCGAGACTTCATAGCAAACCTCATAATTTGTCTTTTCACAAAGATGAACAGCAACACAAACACCTGGAAGCGAACCAAGAGTGAGTGAAGCCTGAGCTGAGTGACGTCACTGGATACAAATCAAGGCACTAACGACCGATCGGGATCAACGCCTCCAATTACACATTAAAAACAGACTCACCAGGCTTCCGTAGGCCATGACGAGCACTACGTTGACACTTGACATAGGAGAGTCGCCCCGCATGTTGACAGATTTCGCCGATTTCTACCAAGCCAGAACATCAAAGCGCGTCCAGCAGAGTAAAGTTCTAAAGGCACACGGTGTCATACAAGATGTCGCTTTACAAAAACACGAACACGAAGCTAAACGCTGAACCAAACACAAAGAATGGGGAAGTTCAGTTCCACATATTTGGGTGCTTGTCGCTACATTGCGCTGCCTGCCGCCGGGTTTGTTGACTTCCGTGATGGTCACGTGGTTGATGTCGCCGGTTGTGACGTTTCATGGATTCTTCCGCCATCTGCTGTTTGAAAACGACTTCACAACGGTCACACCCAAGAAACAAACAAACAAAACATCAAACAGCGTCAACCTGGCGGAAGTTCCGCACCGACCCATTCACAGGAAATGTGTGTGTGTGTGTGTGTGTGTGTGTGTGTTCCCTTGATTCTGAGCTGCCCTACTGAGTAAATACTACAAGTTGTCCTTTGTCAGCGTCCACCATCGCACAACTGTAGTGCTGTGTCACATGGTGTGTTAATCATGGGAACTGTCAGTCCTACACCCTGAGGAATGAGCACCAGTGTGTGTGTGTGTGTGTGTGTGTGTGTGTGTGTGTGTGTGAGGGAGGCCATCATTTGCATCCATGCAGCAGAGACAGTGAGCGCCATTCTTCTGTCAGGAACAGGGTGTGTGTGTGTGTGTGTGTGTGTGTGTGGAAGTCGTGCTCAAACTATTAACCTGCACTCTTAGGCTTATCTCTGTCCTGATTGGACCTCATAACCCTCCAACATGTCTCTGAGGGTCAGTATTGATTGGAACATTTGATCTTTGGTTGTCATCAATGTTGGTGACACATAACTGCAGAGTGTGTTGAGGCACAGAGTGTGTTGAGCAGATGTGGCCCTTGAAGCGTTGCTGCATGCTGACATGCAAACCACAACTTCCTGTCTGTCTCAACGGAAGAGAGTCGCAGGTGCGAAGACAGTGCTGCTGTAAGAAGACAAACATCGTGCCAAACACAAATGTAAGTACTGCTATGTTTTTATACAATTTTTTATCGTAAACGTTTGCCTGATTCTTTTTAATGTACTTGTTCACATTATTGAATGGCTGATTGTTCACCTTCCCAATGGATTTGAACAAAATACTCCTTCATTATACACAACCTCATTGTGTTCGTCCCACAGACTCTGAGGACCTTGCAGGGTTTGTGTGTCTGCTCCTCAGCAATTGTGTGTTGTTGTGCATTATTATATACTTTATATCATATCACAGAATTCTATTTTTCCAGCTGGTAGTTCTGGGCGTATCTCTCTGTGGTCTTTATTATTGTGTACTTTGATATTTGCTCAGCCCAAATGATGACTGATTGCCTGAGGTAGAATATTCTGAGCCTTTGTTAGGGTATACAGTTCTTTATATACCTGCCTTGAATGTCTGAGCGAGGAAACGATGACATCATTTAGTAGAGAGCAAAACAAGGAGTTTACTATGTCTGTGGGGTGTGTATCTATAGCTGCTGAGCCATTTAATGGGTGACACATTGAACTATGGAAAGGAATGCAATCCTGTGAGAAGAGGAGAGCACGAGAGGACAACAATAGGAGGGGGAGGAGAGAGAGAGAGCGAGCGAGAGAGAGAGAGAGAGAGAAGGAGGGAGAGAGAAGGAGGGAGACGAGAGGATAAACCAGTGTGGCAGGTTTGTGTCACTGTACACAGTCCATCATGCAAAGCTGATGGAAAGAGAAGGCAAGAATATGGGGAGTATGGAGTTGATGTCATGAAGCTGTGCCTCCTACAGTATGAACGTCTGTCAACAAAACGATACAGGACACATACAGGAGTCACTCTGGTTGACGGTAAGAGCGTGTGTGTGTTTGTGTGTGTGTGAATATCTGAGCAGAGCGCAGAGTAAATTTGTACATGCCTGAGAGAGTGTGTGTGTGTGAGTTGGTGCTGTTTGATGTGACGGCACAGGGCATTTTTGTCTTTTTCTGGTACATGTGTTCAATTAGGGGTTAAGGTAAACAGGGCTGTGTTGCCCAGGTTACCCAGACAGCAGGTTTGGTGACCCAGCAGAACAGGTGTTTCTGTAAACTGACACTCAAACTCACATGCATTAGCCAGCACCATAGAGTTTCTCAAAGTTGTGAGCAGTAACTTAGACTTTACTGAACACAAAATATGATTTAGTAGTAACGGCTGCCTATAGTTAATCTGACTCTTCCTATGTTATCCTCAATGTTATCCCTTTTCTATGGTGTTGTGCTGTGATGCAACAAAATATCTGTTGAATGTGGGTCATGATGAGCAGACCCTAATCCTCGGATAATAAATGATCAAAGACAAACTGTTTCTTTGTCTTCCTTGCAGTGCTTGTTGTATATGAATGTAGGTTACACACAGTCTCCATGGTAGTGTGTATCCTATGGAAGCCCTTGTTGTCAGGAGGTTGTATGTAAATCAGAGTGACTTTGTCTGAGCTCATCATATCTCTTTCATCTGTCTCATTACATTACGATCATTTGGCAGACGCTTTTATCCAAAGCGACTTACATTTCATTACCACCCTTCGCAGAGGGGGGAGCAATTGAGGGTTCGGTGCCTTGCTCAGGGGCACCTCGGCAGGGGCTCGAACCGGCGACCCTCCGGTTCCCAAGCGGAAGCACTACCCACTGAGCCACTGTCTCATCCCACCATATGTGATTCATTTGAACTGAATCTCCTCTTATTAAGCTTCAGTTTATTGTCTCGGTTTGAGTCCATGAACTGATACGTGACAAAGAGAGACTGATTGTGGTAAAGTGACGCATTGCTTTTTGCTGAGTGGATTGCTGTTAGGTGAGTTTTTCCAGTTTGAAGTTCATGATCCAGTAACGCTGACATGTACTCTCCAGTATGTTGCTTGTGTAAACAACTGGTATCATATGTGTTTCCCATCGTGAATGGACTCGCTGAGCGTTTGGAGTTTTTGGAAGGCAGGGATGTGAGGCGCAACGAGATAAATGACAAGGGTTTAACTTTGAGGTATCATGTGTTCGGTTCTCTGGCTCTCACCCTCTATGTTTTGCTCTGTTTTCTGGTTCTTCTTTTATGTTATTGTTATAATTTTCATATCTTTTTCATTTCTTCTTCACTTCATGCATCTGTAGCACTTTGGGTTCTCTGTCCGAAACCACTCTATGATTCTGTTTTACCATTCAGAGCAGCCAGAGTGACCACAATCCACATATCACAACATTCTTGTCCTTTCCCTTCTGAGATGGTATTTCTGCATTTTTATGCTTTGCAGGCCATGGGAGCTGTCTGCTTAGTTGGTGATGTGGAACTGAAGACTTCAGAGGACAAAGTAAAGACAAACCAAGAAGAGGAGCTGTGAGCAGTTATCTGAGCTGAACCACCAAATGGAAAACTATCACGAGCATTAGTGAAATTGAAAGTGCAGCAGAACAATTGTCTTCAAGGACCAGTATAGCCGACAGCTGCTGCAGCTTTCCAACTATCAAGTTCACCGTTTCCTTTCTCTTTTTTGGATTTGGCAGTTTCCAGAAGATTGAGCTTAAATTTGTTTACTTTTAGACAATGGACTTGTCCTTGCTTCCAAACTCCATGAGTGAACAGGGGACAGGGGCACGTTTCACTGTCCGCTCAGCCAGCTCTCTAACTTACAGTCCCACTTGCCGGCCTGCTGTCAGGAAATACAGAGCTGGATCAGAGGAGGAGAGGAAGAACGCTGTGGAGGTCAGTAAAAGGCAGATACTGAGCAAAGACAAGCAGAAGCCTTTCTTCACACAGACTGGCACTAATGGCACAAGCAAGGAGTACCACAAAGTTACTGGATATCAAGTCCAGACTGGAAATCAAAGAAGTCTTGATGGCCAGTCTGAGAGGGTAGCAACACCAGACAACAGAACATCTCACAAGTTGAACCACAATGGCAATGTAGATCGAACAAGTATGGAGCCAAGCGGTGTCAACGGCAGCACTTCGTCTGGACTCCGGGGCAGGACAGAGTGGAGGAGACACGTCCTGCCACAGAGAAGTAGGAGTTTAGATTATAAAGGAAGAGAGAACAGCCCTGATCGGATCACCATGACTGATATGTTCATACTGTCAAGCAGACAAAGAGGGGTGCTAAGTAAATATGCAGAAGTCTTGGACAAAAGACGGACAGGAGACATGGACAGTAGACTGATGTCTTCAGTGAAGGACTATAACTCTAGACCAATGGATGATTCAATCCAGGGTAACTTAAGTTTGGGTCGTATGAGCCAGGGTTTGAACAAGATTAGTAGGGGTCATTCTTTCCCCTCCAGACTGAGGGTCGAGACTAAACCCGGGGTGGGTGAGTCAGCTGCTTCCATTGGGTCTAAAGGAGGTCAGAGTATACAGGATCGCATAGACAAACTCTATGGGTCTGCTAGGTTTGTTCAAACTGAGGATTCAGCTTCTATGTCCCATTACAAAGGATCAAACATGGACTCCATCATCTCCTCGGTTGACAGTCAGAGTAAAAACCCTCCATGTGATAAGGCAGCAGGGGGAACTTTCCCCAGGCATTTCTCACAGAGGGACAACAGTCCAAGTCAGCAAAGCAAGAAAGTATTTACCTGGACGCCTCTTACAGACTCTTACAAATCAATATATTCTGCTGCTTCTGTTAAACCAGTTTCTCCAGATCCAAGTGGGAGCAAAGAGAGAACTCTTGGGGGACATTGGCAAGGACAGTATCAGAGCAGGTATGTAGAGGATGGAGGAGCTCAGTGTGGGACAGGGTTCCTGGAGGTCGGCACGCGGTCTCTGGATCGAGCCAGAAGCAAATATACTGTGGCTGCTCAGATCAGAGCAGCTCGGGCTGCAGCAGGAGAGAATACATCAAATCCACAGCCGCACACTTTCCTAGAGGAGGAGAGTCCAGTTTATGTCAGAGATCCATGTGAGTCCAAAGAAAGAGCAAGTGGAAGTAAGGATCAGGACACGGTAAACCAAGGAGAGGAAAAGAGTGTAACTAATGAAACAAATGCAAAATTCAGAGAGAGAAATGGTTGCTCAGCACTGAAGATGGAGTGGCTCAAAGAGCAGGAACCAGAGAAAGAGTGTGGTGATCGAGTAAAAGAGGAGAACAGGAAAAAGGAAACAGAACCAAGGAGTAGTATCAGTGATGATGTGTTTGAGGCAAGCACCCCGAAAGTAACCTTGAAAAAACCCTCTGCTGCTAACGTGAGAAATAAGATCAATCAGTTTGAGGCTCTAAGCCAGAGATCCCAGAGTTTAAGTACAGGCCAGTTCCAGGCACACAGGCGTGCCTTCTCGATGCCTACACAGGTCAGTACAACGCAAGATGGAGTGAAAAAGAGTGCATCGGCCAAAGCAATAGGTGGATTCAGAGACAGATGGGAAGGAAGGAGGGATGGAGGACAAACGTGTGTTAGAATTGAGGAGAAAGGGGCAGGAGGAGACGGGATGATTGGGTCTGAAAGGGCGCTAGGCACGAGTGACAAAGCAGGGGAGGAAAATAAAGATCGGAGAAAGTTGCAGCTGAGGACTGCATCAGTAGACGAGGCTGGACCAAAATTAGGGGACAGTGATGTTGTCAGGAAGGAAGGAGAGGAAACTGTGCCAGGAGATAAGAATTGTGACGATTTTGGCAAATATTCCAGATTGAAGCAAACACTCCAGCTAGAATTCCCCCTCAGTGGAGGGACTAAAAGGCAGAATCTCACATGGATTGGCATAGATGAGGCCGACTTCTCCAAAGCCCCAAGCCCAAAGACACCAAGTGTGAGAGAGATCACAGCCAACGGTGCTCCATCTTACTCCAGTTCCACACCCACTGGTTTGTTTCATCCTCTTGAGGTATCGCTCGAAATACCATCTCCAGTTAGTGACGAGGAGAAGACTCCAACAAACACCCCAAACAGCTCTCCGTTTCGTTCACAGGAGTCCCTAACAGAATGTACCCCTGACTTTCCAAACAGTGTCAAAGAAAGCACTCCTGTCTCCACACCTGAAGCTAAACCTCGAGCTAAACTAGACTTCCCACATTTGCCCCTGCCAATTGCCACGTCCTCCTACAGCAACCTGCCCGACCGCATCTCTCCTGAAGTCAACACACCACGCCTGAACATGGATAAATTTCAGGATGGCCTGGATGCTTGGGTAGCCTCCTTGAACCAAAAGATCACGAGCTGGAGTGATGACGATGATGACGATGAAGGCACAGAGAAGGATGAAGATTCCAACTATGACTCTGATTCTGCAGAGTCCTCGGTGACCGTTACCAGCAACATGAGCCAGGATCGCAGGAGCTTCTGCGTCAGGTTGGTAATGCAAACTGCACGATGGAAACTTAACTTAGATAGGAACTTAACAGGAAGTTGTAAACCCTCTTTATAAACCCTCCCTTCTTCTCTCCATTCCTCCTACAGCCTTGCAGACCTATGCAACTTTGCTGGAGTCGACTACGAGTCAGAGAATGACAGTGACGAATTGGCGTCATCGACTCACCGCTCTGCCTCGCTCAGCTCAGACATATCTGCGCTCTCATATGTGTCCGTGCTGCCCACAGAGGAGCTTGACAGGCTGATAGAGGACGTGAGGGGCCTGGGAGACAGTAACCTGCAGGTACCTTCAGATATGTTTTACATGCTAGACTGTCGTATTGAGCAAACTGATTATATGAGGACAATCACTAATAAGGAAGCATTTCCCCTCCAACTTAATAGGCTGCTGCTGCTCTTGTCATTTCTATGGTTATCTCTTAAGTTGGCATTAACCTACATCTCCAAAACTAAGTTGCATCTGGACATAATCTAACATGATTATATTACGTCATCATTACCCTGTTAGATTATCGTCATCATAAGGAGATTACACTGCCTGTAGCTGTGGAGTCCAGGCTCCATCTTCAGCCACATAGGACCTTTGTTTCATGTTTATTTCCGTTTCTGCTCTGCAATGTGTAGTTTGTGAAACTAGTATCAAAATTAGTAATGGATGTCCACATCACCAAAGGTCCCTGGTGGGAACAATTCCTAAGAAAAATAGAATGAAATGACTACGTTCACATGAATATGTTTACATTCAGATCTTTATCATTCCATGTCCATGTCCAAGTTAAATTGAAGGTCTTCTCTCTTTGCAGGACTATGACGATGTGCAGGTGGTGGTTCTCCATAAGGAGATGGGGGTTGGCCTGGGCTTCAGTCTGGCAGGGGGCGTGGACCAGAACAAACCAATCACTGTGAGGAAATACAACCTCTTGTTATCTGCTGGAAATGTTTAAATGCTTTGCTCTCAGTCCCTTTATTTGTCAACCAATGCCTGCTTCAGGTTCACAGGGTGTTTCACTCTGGTGTCGCAGCCCAGCAGGGCTCAGTAAATGAGGGGGACCAGGTCTTGTCGATCAATGGTACAGCGCTGAGTGGTTACGCCCATTGGGAGGCTCTGAGGGTTCTGAGACGTGCGAAGACTCGTGAGATGGGAGTCGTGGTCCTGAGGAGGGCGGAGGTCAAAAGTGTGTCTAAGAGGGGAGCAGGACCAGATGCACAAGTACTATCACAGACTGAATTCCCTGTAACGGGTGAGAAGTGGCACATTGGCAGAGCTCTGACTGAGCCGCACAGACAGACATTAGTGTTAAATTATAAACCCTGAGGTCTGTGACAGTGATCTATCATTGTGTTTACTCTGCTCTCAGGCCAGCGTTTATGTGTGCGTCTGGAGAAAAACACCAGGGATCTGGGCTTCAGTCTGGAGGGAGGTGCAGGCTCCAGTTTGGGGAACAAACCACTTGGTGTGCAGAAGATCTTTCAGGGTGAGAGCTGAAGCTTAATATGTCACATCTCCATAGTGAATGTAAAATGTGTTATTTAACCGTTCCTTCAGAAATGCCTGTAAGTGCAGTACATGTAGTTAGAGCTTACCAAACATAAATGCAACAGAAAAGGTACAAAGAGCTTCAATGCATACGGAGGAGCAGGTTTGATTGATGGAGGGAGCTGCAGCTGTGTACGTTGATGTAGGTTTGAGGTTAATAAGCAAAGTGAAGGTTTATAAAGGCTCCTCTGTGCATTTAAGAGGACATGACGTTTCATCTAATAGCAGTTGATGCATTAATGAGCTGTGCAGTGACATTCATTGCTCCCTTTACCTCAGGAGGTCCGGTTGACAAGATGTGTCCTGGTGATGAGCTGCTGGAGATCCAAGGCGTGAACGTGGTGGGCATGAGGCGCCTGGAGGCTTGGACTTTGATCAGACGACTGCCTGCTGGGCCTGTGGACGTGGTGCTACACCGCCCACCTAAACCCCTGGAGACATGAGGATTATCAAGGTGCCCTCAGTAGGAGAGACTCAGAGACTGATGAAGGACCACAAACTAAAAGCCATCCATGACAGACAGCATTTCATCGCCACCTGAGCTAAGATTTGGTAATGAACTAACTGGGCTGTATGGGGCTCATTTCTTTCATCTTGAAGATGAGTTTATAGCTTGGCATCGTAACAAATCCCTAACAGAAAAAGAACAAGGGTGAAGGCTTGCTTAAGATTTACAGGTATTTGTCTCTCTGTGTCTATTTTGAAGATCAATCTACCTCATGGCCTGCAACATTAATCTACCAGGTTTAACTCAAATGCACTGATGGCTCGTACATTTTTCTGGTCTAGCACCAATTGTTAGACGTCAGTTTGGTTTCATTTTAATGCAGTAACCTGTGAGGAACATTGTTACCTATGTTGTATTTTACTGTGAATAGAAAAAGCTAATTGCATTTAAATTTCATATTGCTTTTTAATAAATCTAAACTTAAACTCATTCTCCCTGGTTAAATGTTCAATCTGTCTTCAAAGCTTCACCACCAGAATTTAAACCACAGGGTTCAGGTCACAGGTCAAAGACAGACTGGGACTTTCATTACTCTCAGATTGCCGGTGTCCAGCAGAGGGGGATAGAGAGATATGATATCTTTCCAGGCGTTTCCTGCTGATTGTACAGATATTAAAGGACAATGCGGTTTCTCCTTCTATAGATTCCAAGTGAATCTCCTCGAGAGGAGATGTGACAAGATAAGGTACAGTTGTGTAAGGTTTCCAATCTACACTCGATATGTCAAGGTTTACGTCCCGAAGAGACACACCTCACGTTGTCCAACTCCAAATCTATGGCACACACTGAGATACTGGTTTATTAGGTACAGCTGAAAGAGAGATATCAGGTGTCCCTTAAGGTTTTCAGTGTTTGTTGACACTGTGCCACAGAGGCGTTAATTCAGTTATGTGAGCGTACTGCAGTCAGTGGTGCTGTTCTACTGCTTTGCATTATAGTAAAATGTGTTTCTTCATGTACTTTCCCTTCATTGATGTAGACATGAGTGGAGATTAGTAACGCCTTTTAATATAATGCAATGAAATGAAGGATTTGGGATTGCTTTAAAGGATATTTGACTGGCATGTCAAGCTGCCCTGGAGTAATTAATATCTTATCTGATGTCAGCTCAATTTCCCCCTACAGTCATGTGGCTCCCTCACATTTATTAGCACCAGCACATCTCTTTCCTCCAACACAGCACTTCTGGAGGTTACATAATTCATTAGAAGGCCATAGTTCAAGGGATAATGGAGGAATCTTGTGTTGTGATAATACACATAAGCACAGATGAGAGGAGCTGTGATCGCCACAATTTCAAATTCAAGCTTAAAAAGAAAATTATTTTAATTGAAAGTTGATGTTTGCCTTCTATGTAGACATCTGGTTTTTATACAAAGGTTTGTTGGCATATGCTTAATGCTACAATGTGGAGTTTATATGAATAATTATATGCACAAAAACCTCCTTTAATATCGTCCAGCCGCATTTGTGGCATTTATGATGTTCAAAGTCTTCCTGTGTGATGAGGTGAGCCATTACTGCACATCTTTGGACATGCTGATGGGCTCTGTGCCAGCATATTGTGTCATCCTATTTATCTTGTAGGATAGCGGCAACAAAAGCGTCTTCACACAAGGAGTCAACGGGATCAATTGATATTGATATATGTTGTCGGTGACAACAAAGGCGCGTCTATTGGTTTCTTGAAACACAGAGGGTGTGCAGGTTACTACTGTCTACACATCGTAGCGTGTTCTGTCAACGTGGAATTTGACCGTTTATGATCTCTGTTCATATAAGCGACCGCTAAGGAGGAAGATTGCACTCTCTGTATTAGCCAGTCCTAACCCATGACCAACCCAATATATGAGTAATAGTGTTTGTCCAGCTGTACAGAAACAGAAGGCGGACAAGTAGGAGAACAGGAAGGAAACAGCACACAAGTTGCTTAGGTTGATATGATAGCAAATTTTATTTGCCCTTATCACTGCTTTCACTAAAAGCTTCACACCAGCCCCTGGGCAGACAGACAACCTGTTTAGCAGCCCGTCTGTCTGACAGTAAAGACAGACAGACACTCAGGTCGACTAATTGACTGTTTGATGGGAAGAGGGATTTTATTCAACCCCAGCCATCCGAAGATGTTGACGCTGAGGATCCTGAGGGTGAAGAGTCCCCTGGTACGAGAGTGTATGGCTGAGTTTTTGGGAACCTTTGTCCTGCTGGTAAGTGAAATGTGGATTAAGTTTGAATTTGAGGTTTCTGCAAATTAATTACTCAGATTCTGACTTGTGGCAACATCAAGGGGCGTCATGAAGCCTGTCAGTAAATAAGTGCTTTATCTATCTTTATCTATATGTTTAATCTAATACCCTACATTTATGTTTTTGCCTAACATTTAACCAAACAACATCATGTATATCTTATTTTTTTCATTTTTTCCCCCCCATCCACTAAAAATATTAAAACTGGATTTAACAATCTCTCTGAAATGTCTGTGCAAAATGTAAAATAAATAATCATATCCTGGAGACCATGTTATCTTATATACCATAGTTTACAGCCAGTATGCAGCTGTGAAATAATACACCGTGCAGACATTTAATAAAATGTTAAATGGACGATTACATACATGATTATGATCCAGCTGGAAATGACAAATGATATTATTAACATGTGTTAACATTAAGTGGATATCCATAAAGACACATTTTTAAATCTGCTTTTTTAAATTGGAATAGTTCAAAGAGATGGAGTGGCTGTAGCTCAAAGCCTTGTTTCTCTAAGCAGGTCTGGAAGCAGATGGAACCTTAGAACCTTAACTCAGGTCAGGTAATGTTAATGGATGTGGTATTAACCTTTATTTATTTACATTTACTCATTTGGCAGACGCTCTTTTCCAAGGCCACGTGCATACGAGATTTATCAGTTTTAAATACAATGTTTATCTGACAATGCAAATGTAATAATGATGATGTCATTTTGTTATTTATAGCCCAAAAAACTTCCACAACAGGCCTTGCTGAAGGTTTGTTAGTTATCAGGTCTGTTTGTATCGTACGTGTGTGTTTGGAAGGTCATCAGCGATCTGTGAATGATATCTGTTGAAAAGGGACATCTAGATAAGAATGGCACATTGTCATTACAAAGTCTAAGTTTGTTATTATTTCGATGACGTTTTAATGACTTCAGTTTGTAATTAATGAATTGTTCGATCAAATCAATTATTCATCAAGTTCAGAAGAAGAAAGAGAGTAAAAGGTTGCGAGATGTTCATGTGGACACACGTGCCACATTGTGCGTGAAGTGACCATTGCCCTTTGTGTATCTGTGCTTCTGTGATTGTGCCTTGAACTGTGTCCTGTAACTTTCTGTAGTTTACAATAATTCTGCTCATCCCTCCTTTCTCTCTCTTTGTCCCTCCAAATTGGCATGAAGCTGTTTGGTTGCGCTGCAGCAGCACAGGTAAAGACCAGCAGAGAGACCAAAGGCCAGTTTCTGTCAGTCAACATGGCCTTCTCTGTGGGCGTCATGGCAGCCATGTACCTCACCAAGGGCATCACAGGTAATCACTGCAAAAGGGCCCGATCACTGTATTTCCCATTATGTCAGTGAGTTAAAAACATGCGAGTATTGGTCTGTGCTCGAGTGTTTATGGGAGTTCTGACATCCAAATTGAATTTCCAGGAAGCGCTTGAATAACAACAAGCATGAAGGATGATCACTGGGGTGGGTTGCATATCACAGACACTGACTGGAAGACAGGAACTCATTCATCACTCTAAAACATGATGATATGCTTTTTAAAATTGTAGGCAGTTATGTGAACCACTATGTGATTTGTTAAAAATAGAAATAGGCTAAAACATTCATATAAAATGTGGTCCACTCTCAGCTCTCATTCCTGAAAGATAATCATAACAGCAAACTGGAGAATCAAATCTTTCACCATGTGAGTTATTCAGTCATTCACTGCGTAATGCATAACTGCGTAACCGTCCTGCAAATGGTCTGATATTTCATTACCTCATCTGTCTTTGGCTCTTCATCCCTCCCCCCTTTGTGCCGTAGGAGCCCATCTGAACCCGGCCGTGACTCTGAGTTTCTGTTCTCTGGGTCGGGTGTCCTGGGGAAGGCTGCTGCCCTACTCGCTGTCCCAGATGCTGGGGGCATATGTGGCGTCAGGCCTTGTGTACCTGATCTATTATGGTGTGTCTCTCTGGTATTTGACATGTTTAACTATAAGCAGGGATGGGACTAAGTCACTGATTTACAGGATAAAGTCTCAGCTGCAGTCTTGACTCGAGACCTGATTTGGATCTTGGTCCCACTGCTGCATGTACTCATGAATATGGATTCATACATTTGCATCTTTATACATTTCTCATGTCATTGCCTTTGTTTCTGGCTCAGATGCCATAATGGAGTTTAGTGGTGGAGTGTTGACCGTGTATGGCCCAAATGAAACTGCGTCTATATTTGCCACATATCCCTCTGAGTACATTACTCTTGGCAGAAGTTTCCTTGATCAGGTCAGTGAGTATACAGGGTACAAACAAACATGGGGGCCTTCTTTTGTGAACCCTTTGAACACCATATCATATTTCTATCTGTTGCTTTAGGTCATGGGCACTGGCTTGCTGATGTTGTGCATCCTGTGTTTGGATGAAAAGAGGAACACCCCGGCCCCCACTGAGCTGATCCCTGCTATAGTGGCAGTGATCGTCTTGGGGATCTCCATGTCCATGTCAGCTAACTGTGGCGCTGCTATAAATCCAGCCCGAGACCTGGGGCCACGTCTCCTCACCTTGACCGCAGGCTGGGGCACAGAGGTTTTCACGTATGTATCTCATCCAGAGGCTTTTTAAGCCCTTTGTGGCAAGTCCAAGTCAGGCTCAAGTCAAGCCCACTAGAGCAAGTCTCATCATCTTGCACTGTTATGTGCATCTTTGCTCTCCAGGTGTTATAACTACTGGTTCTGGGTCCCTCTGGTGGCTCCGATGCTAGGAGCTCTTTCAGGCACTTTGATGTATTTGGTCTTCATCCACTGGCAGCTGCCTGACCCAGACCTCCCCACAGACATCTTCCTCCCCTTCACCATCAGCGGCAAGCAGCCCACCGAGGCGGAATTAAAGGCTGCTTATCATCTATTATTATTAAGTGCTACTGTGAAGAAAGAGACGGCTGCTTTTTAGCCCTGAAGGACCAAAGATGGAACTATTATGAATAGGAAAGAAGCCACTGTGACACATGCACAAGACATACACATACTATACACATCTTACACACAATAATTATATGTATAGCATACACTGCATATGTGTTCAAATGCTAAGACTATATTCCTTTAATATAATATCATTTGATTGATTTGTCCTTAAAAGAAATCAGAAGATAGTAAAATACTGTATGATAGGTCTGTTTTTAAGTATACATAGTGTGAATATAGTGTATATAATATAAGTGTTATAAGTATTTTTTTGATTCTGACTTCATCATAGCTCTGAGTACTCTTGTCATCCGTGTTCTATATTGCTTTGCTCTCTTGAGAACACTCGTGTGTAGATTGTAAATGAACTTGATTACAGTGTAATAATGTTTTTGAAGCTCAGGCACTTGTTCACAAAGGTCAAGATTGTATTAAATTACTTCAAATCTTAACAGGGGAGAGGAGAAGGTCACTTACTGTGAGGGCATCAGATATGACAGTCAAAGATAACATTTTAATTAGAGCCCCCAGATATATATTTTTCAATTCATGCATTTACTAGTTCTTATATTATTGCTATTGGGTCTTTTTTGGTGTAATAACAACGTTGGCCGCCAGGTGGACTTGTTGCAACAGATTTTGTTAGAAGAAATATATTGTTTAACTGAAACACTGAATGCCAAGATTATAAAATAATAAATTAGGCGCATGAGGATTTGACACATTATGCAAAATCTCTCTAACTACATTCTCTAACATTTGTGTAATGAGATCAATTATCTTGTATGATTCTTCAATGTCTATCTGTTCCTAATGTTGTTCTAAACAGGCAACATGCAATAATACTACTATACAACAGATACAATCCCTGTCAATCAAATGGGCCGATGTTATTGTGCCGGTTGGGCAATGCAGATGTTGCGACCTTGAAGATTGAACAGATGTTGAAGAGGGTGTTCACGGCGCGGCAGCAAGGGGGCGCTATGAGCCAGTAAGGAGGAAATTGAGAGCGTAGACAAAGAGGTAAATCTTTAATATTTCTAGACGTAAGTGTGTGTGTGGATTCAAAGAGTTAAACCGGAGCGGAGGGGGGCGGGGCACTAAACTAATCAGCTGTCGGTGTGATCAAACCGGTGAGCTGTGTTGATGCAAACACCGCCAAGTTTCTAATGGCGCTTCCCAGTGTGAGTATGTGGGTGTGTGGGTGTGTGTGTGTGTCAGAGATTGTGTGTGTGAATCCAGCAGCCTGATGTACAGTAGAGCAGAGCAGGGGGGCGTGCAGGGTGCGAGAGGAGGACGAGGAGGTGTGCGGCCCCTCCTCCTCCATCTCCTCCTCTCCCCCTCGGGCTGGAGCCGAGCCTCCCTCACCTCACCTCGCCGCCGTGTCTCCATCCACCTCAGTGGCCTTATAGCAGAGGACAGCGACGCCTTAGAACCTCACCATGACCCGGACGAGACGAGAAGCGAGGAGGTCTGCAGCACAAACACATTTATAACCCGAACTTAAAAAGGTACGGTGTGTTTGTGAGAGAGAGTGTGAGAGAAAGTGTGTGTGGGTGGGTTTGTATGTTATTTCCTGAGCTGTGTGTCGGCTGTGAGCTGCCCCCCTTTGTAACCAACGGTTTGCAGTGCAGGTGGAAATACTGATGTGTGTGTGTGTGTAGATTTGCGTTATGGAGCGTTGAGCTGCATCACATTGTGCAATCTGTGTGAAAACATGCAATAAGTACGGATTTTGTTTTAGGGGGTTTATTAAACTTTATCCCATTTTTATAAACCCAGTGAAAGTTGAATGATTGAGCTCCAGCCACCATAGGAAGCTGTTATATTGACCCTCTTTTGGACTTTGCTGTCTATCAATCTAATTTGTCTTTAACAATGAATTGATCTTCACAGCACAACAATTACATGATGTCTTCACTTAAGGTTCTTCTTGCTTTTGTGGTTTTTTCATTTTGTCGTCCGGTTCTCCAGAGCAGCCTCGTCCTCTGGCTCCTTTTACAATGATGTCATGCTGATACAAGCACAGACAGAGAAGCTTCAGCAGCGTGGTGTCACTGTGGATTTGCCACATGGATCAATGGCATTGTTTTCATGTTTTTTTTAGAAATGTTATTTGAGATTTGGATAGAATAGAATTTGCAGGTCAAAGTCACACATTGAATTTCTGCAGCTCCAAACCCTCTCAAAGTTAGGTCACACTCCACCAAAACGAAAGAAAGAAATTCTGCCTGCAGGATCATAATGTGATATTGAGATATGAGATATTCTGCATGTTCTTAGTTCTTTTGGTTCATAGTTGCAGACGGCTTTGGTTGATAATGGCACGGCAGGTCTGCATGGCTATGCAGAGCAGCACCCAGACAAATGGACAACAGGAGAGAGAGAGGGTAGTGACAAGTGGATGACTAAAGAGAAGTAAGAGAACATGGAAAGCAAACGCTCTATCTCTCTGTGACTCCATATTCTTTATTAGAATGAGGCAGCGAGTAGACAGCAGGGATCCAATAGGAGACAGAGTGTATGACAGGGTGAAGATGATACTGGAAACTAAAGCTGAAAGCCGATCAGCCCAAATCACATGGAGAGAGACAGAGCAGCTCTTTCTCAGGAGTATTGATTGGAGCCTCGCTGCCTCTAGCGTCTGTCTGCCATACAGTGCTGTGTGTAGCTTACCTCCTACTATGTAACACAAGCCCAGAGGCCAAGATGCATAACGCATCACCTCTGCATCGCTCATCTATCTGCCTCCCTCCGCTGTTACTTAGCCAGGATAAAAACACAGCCAGCGGTGAGGTGTGTGATATTTAGGATGTCAGCATTAAATGAAAAGTGGAGAGACAGAGAGAGGACAATAAATTATACAATGTGGAGAAGAGGAGAGAAGAGAGGAGACCCATTACTCCCTCTCATCCACCACAGCAGGAGACTGACAGACCTGGTCAGAGTCACTGTGCCTCAGACATTGTGTGCCACAAAGATGGATGCAGCAGCGCTTCTGAATGTCATTTCCTCATTAGGGCTCTAACAGACCAGAGATGGTGTGTGTGGGTGTGTGGGTGTGTGGGTGTGTGTTAGTGCATTTGTTGTGTAGTAGTACTTTCAATACCTATTTTTATGAAACGGAAACCTACAGAATCTAACCTCTGACCTCCTCCACTCTCCTGCCTCCTTCACCTGTGCTCCTCTCCCTCCCTTTGCCCTCTGCAGACAGTCCCATGGGCCTTAGCAGAAGGTCGACGGCAGAGTGGAGATGTTCAGAAAGAGGCCTCCTCCAGGTCAGCGTCTGGCACCACACACACACACACACACACCTCAAATCAGTTTCCTGTTTAATGTCGATGGTGCAGGTGGCTTGATGAAAGTGAAACTAGGGGGGGAAGGTATGAGTACCTCTTGGGTGAACAAGCTCTGGAGCCACTTCAGAGCCCTCTTTACACCTGGTGATGACAGCGGTAGAGACTGATTGGATAGCACTTGGCCACATTAATGTACTGTACAGGAGCAAACACAGCAGGGGTGTATAGAGGATGGATTCTAATCTGAGGGGTCAAACTAACAGGAGTGAATTATGCAAAGAGCGATTGCCTGTGTAAATGCAGTCTTGGGTTTCATTTAGAAAATAAGCCTGTTGGCAGACATTCCTGCATCTACACTTATACTTGTTCCAACAGTGGAATCAGTGACCACAGCTGCATAGATAAGTCATCATCAAGCATAACATGTCAAGAAAATACATGAATCCACGTATAATTAACATGATGTGATAATGTCATAATTGTCATTTGGCCACATTTCATCTAGAATGTCAGAGGAGAAAGTGATGTGTGTGTGTGTGATTTGAAAAACTGAAAGTGAATCTAATCTAATAATATCCTCACGCATTCTGGAAAGAGGAAGTGTGTTTACATGTGGGTCTCTTTGTGAATATGTAGACTCTACAGATGTAGCCCCTAATATTAGTCATGGTTGCATTTCATTCAGGTGTGTGTGAATAGCTCACTTAAAGGGAGCAGAGCTGATGATAAGAACATACTGTATTTGGTTTTAGTCATAATCACGACCGAATTACCAGTTTAGACAAACGTTCCATGCAGGACATTTATTGTTGACCATATTAGGAATGAAGAACTCATCTCTTCAATTCCATTTCCTGTCTACTGGAATGACATCAACCGCTCAGTTTATGAATCCTTACTTCAGTGTGATTTAGATTTGATGGCGTTGTCTTTGTAGAGGGAGGTGTGTGTAGTCAGGAGTGACGTCACAGGGGTGAGCGTGTGGATGTTAGTCAGCACACTGAGCTTGTGTGCAGGGGTGCAATGCCACCAGGTGAATGCTTGTGAACATGGTGGCAGTAAGTGTGTATGTATGTGTCTGTTTGGGTATCCCGAATGAGTCGGCAGCACGTGCTCAGGCGCTTGTAGCCCCGCCCACTGCAGTGTACCAGCACCCATTGAACACACAGAAACTGGACCGCAGCAGGCGCCACTTTGGGTCTGAGCGCCAGTGCGAGCTCTCATCCCGTCATCGCCTCAGAGCCAAAATGGCGCCCAGTTTCCTCGGGGCTGTAGGATCCCCTGCAGAGGCTGAGTTGCCGTGGCAACCTCCATCAAGCGCGGCAGCCTTTGGTTACGTAATGCTTAAATCACCGCGTGTATATGTTGATGTAGGTGACTGAGGCCCGTCAGACTGATGGCTCACAGTTATTCTGACAGGGATTTGGTTTGAGGCATCGAGAAATATCTTCAGGTTTTGTAGCTAAATCATAAAATTATCAAGAGGCAAAACATTTTATTTTCTAGAATAAAAAATATTAAAGTTTATTTTCATTGACCGACAATGACAGAAAAAAGTGTATTATTATAATTATTAAACAGTGACCTGCGTGAATTCCCTTCTGCTGCAGGGAAGGACAGAAACGTGAGGCGAGGCGCGCGCGCGCACGTGTTTGAGTGTGTGCGTGTGTGTTAGAGAGAGAGCGTGTGTGTTGGTAGAGAGAGGAGAAACGGAGAGGCAGGGGATAGTGCGCGGATGAGTTAAGTTGCGACCGGCCGGAGCTCCAGCTCGGTCGTTGCGGCGACGTGCGGCTCAGCAGCGCGCATCTAGCGGCCGGTGGAGACTCGATCAGGGAGGTCAACATGACGATACCGAAAGACATCCCGGAAAAGTGGTTTCCGGTCGTTTTCCCCCTGCTGCGAAAGAAACAACCGGGACTGAATGGAGCCAAACAGAAAAAGAGTCGAACAGGTGCAGTTTGTGTGACATCATTGTTTATGTTTTCTTTTTGCGGCGCCTCTGGACGTGGTTGACTGTACAAATTGATCTCATAACCGTTTTAAAAAAAATAAATTCCTCATCACCATCCAGCTGTGTCAGGGTTTCCATTTCTCAATCCATTTCCACATCTCTTATAATGTAAATGCAGTGTGTGCGTGTGTGCGTGTGTGATTGACCTCTACTGTTCCACTGCACATCATCATCAACATCATCATCATCATTGTCATACTCCACTTGAAATCGTCTCAAGAAAAAAGAAAGAAAATCTGACATCACCATCCAACATCAACTGCAAAACCTCTACAGTAGATTGAATAAAATGCAAATCTCTGTAACTGCCCTGAGGAATCAGGGTTTGTCAGGGTTAGATTTGTTTTCTGTGCTGCATGCTGCTGCCCCCCTGCCTGCTCAGGCTGTCATGATCAGTCATGGCAGTTCTGCACTTTTGAGTTTTCACTTCAGTTTCATCTCCGGGTGTTTTGTTGTCAGAGGGTAAATAAGAGATAATGCCTCTCAACCAGACTCAATCTGACAGGACCCATATTCCACATTAATGGTAATAGTTTGCCTGAGTGGGATACATGTAGGCACAGAGCATGAGATCATCCGAGCGAGAGAGTTTCCTGCAGTGTAAGTGAGGGGCTGATGTCCTTGTCACTGCTGTCTAAGACTCTGATCAATCTTCCAGGCGCCAGTCGTCGCTGTAGCTGCACCGCTTTAGTCTGTATCTTTATCCCCGACTAACTTTCACAAATCGCTGGAACGTGCTCCTTCATTTGACCTCCAGCCTGTCAGCCTGCCTGCGTCAATACCATCATTTTCCAACAAAATTAGATCACTCTGTGTGCGTATGCAGTGTGTGGGTTTGTGTGTGTGTGTGTGTGTGTGTGTGCGTGTGTGTGTGTGTGTGCGGGCGGGCGGGCATTAAGGCAGGAGGTTTTACTATTCCATTTTGCTATAATTAAATCAACCACAGTGAATGATCACATCTCTACAGGAGCCTGGTGCAGATTTATAAATAGTCGTGGTCAGGACTACGCTGTTTCCCATTGCACCAACTCACTCATGTTTGTTTGTCATTACAACTATGACTTCCATTCAGCATGTAAGGATTGTGACTGTGCACCACCACATTACAGCTGTGTGTGTGTGATGTCCGGCGATAACAAGAGGAGCATTAAAGAGGCAGGGAGGGGAAGTAAAAACAAAACAATTTACAGTTATCGATTATAATAAGTCTTTGTCTGTATGATGCCTGTAAAATTGTAACTCAGATCAATATTGATGTAATCCTTGTGTCCTGTTTGTTGGTGAAACCGTTATGCTTACGGTAGAACATTTCATGAGCCTGAAAGTTCCTCAGTAATGGATCTTTATAGATTTATACAGTCTTCCTGTGTAGTCGGGTCTTATCAAAGCGGTAATGCCTTTGAAGTCGTCTGAGATATTAAGCACTTAATGGCTGCTGGCTGTTAAGTAAAGATGCACGTGCTTTTTGGCAGTGTTAGTCCTGGTGTTCAAGGGAAACCGGTGCTTCTGTGCTTACCTTTGCACAAGCTTCCTGCCCTCCTCATCGGTAAATGCAGCTTTGGCAGCCGCTGTGTGACAGCAGGGAGACACAGGTCTCTCTGGTCCCACAAAACAACACAATGACCTTCAGGTGGACTGGAGAACTGCCAGAGGGAGAAAAGAGAAGGGAGAGGGATGAAGGAGTCTCAGACAATTTTGACGTTATTATAATAACCATTCTGAAACAGTTTAGAGGGGATGGCATCCTACATAGCTCCTGCCCTGATTTGACCTTAAAGGGTTTAATGTTATAATGAGTCAGTATCTGACAGCTCTAATGTGCCTGCTGTCAGAGCTCTGCTCCTCCCTGACTCTTCATCCTGCTCTTGCATATTCTTCATGTCCCCCTCAAGAGTTTCTGCCTCCCAACTCCCGACCGGCCAAGAAGGAACAGCAGAAGTCAAGACTAATCAGTACAGGAAAGCAAAACCTGGGGGAGCTTCAAACAATATTTGAATCTGTTTCACCCACGTAGGCAGAATGTTTATTGTTAACGCCAAGTCAGCATAAGATGTAAGAACACATGAAGCGTATTCAATCTTTTTAAGTGGCTTGTGTTAGTGAGTGAAGATGAATACAGAAGAAAAAGGATGAAAGCTGTGAGCTGCATAGCGTGATGCAGGGCTTCATGTGTGCCGAGCACAGGAAACCACAATGGCTGTGTCTTATCTGATGTATATGTGTGTGTGTGTGTGTGTGTGCGTGTGTGTGTGTGTGTGTGTGAATATGTTTTTGGAATGGTTGCTCTGGTGTGATGTCCCTTCCGCTCATTGCCCCTTTCTATTGTCACAAGTGAAAATAAGCAGTAGACTGTGAATCTTTGGTGGTATCAAAGTCATATTTGTGTATCACAGCATAGCGGTATAAGCAGGTGGCCCAGTTGTGTGTGTGTGTTTGTGTAGGAGTGCAACCCTGTGCAAAAGAGGGGCAGTCATTTTGTGTAAAAAGCAGCCTCATCAATATTAGAGGAGACAGACCAGAAGCTTGTGTCAGGGGAGGGGAACTCCCAAACAACTTTGCAACAGCATGAACACACAAGCTAAAAACAGCCAGACGATGAAGAGCAGCAGAAAGACGAAGGAGGAAAGAGAAGATCACCCTGCTTTAGCTTTATTCTTGTAAACTGATTCACACCTATTCACTGTGCAATGTCGTGTAGTCATACTGACTTCACCTATCTCTCTCACACACACACACACACACACACACACACACACACACACACACACACACACACACACACACACACACACAGGCAGCGAGACGACACCTCTGCTCATTACATCATGACGCTATCAAGAGCATCAGGAGCTAATCTGTCTGCCTATAAGTGAGTGTGTGTTTTAAAGAAAATGATGGCGTCTGGTCCTTGTGTCTCCACTTGATAACAAACAGCCTCCATCAGACGATCCAACCTCATTGATTTTTAAATAAATTTACAAAGACACTCGTTTCTTCCTGCCTCCCTCATTCCCACTGCAAAGCTCCAGAGGGTAGTAAGGATACTGGAATCCAGGAATTAGCCATTGGCCATCCTGTAACGTGTTATTGCCACATGAAGCTGTAAGCGTTTGGGGGGGCTTCTGTGTGTGTGTTCCTTCGATATGGTCCTCTGTGACTCATTGTGTGCTTTGTGTGTGTGCAGAGGAGGAGAGGAGGGTCAGAGCCAACGACAGAGAGTACAATGAGAAGTTTCAGTATGCGGTAAGAGACTCCAGCATCCTCCTCTAAATGTGAAACGGAAACGCTCTTGACCCGTTAAAATCAAGATATGATTTATGTTTGTTCTCCCACTTCCTCCTCCTCCTCCTCCTCACTCAGAGCAACTGCATCATGACATCCAAGTACAACGTCATCACCTTTCTGCCAGTCAACCTGTTTGAGCAGTTCCAGGAAGTGGCCAACACCTACTTCCTCTTCCTCCTCATCTTGCAGGTGAGGAATGGAGCTGACGGAAAAACAGAGATGGAGAGAGAGGGAGAGAGAGAGAGAGAGAGAGAGAGAGAGAGAGAGAGAGATATTCCAAACTGTGCCCTTCCTTTCTCTCCCTGTTCCAGTGAGTGTGTCTGTGTCTCTGTGCAGTTGATACCTCAGATCTCCTCCCTGTCCTGGTTCACTACCATAGTGCCTTTAGCTCTGGTGCTGAGCATCACTGCAGTGAAGGATGCCACAGACGACTATGTGAGCATGTTTACACACAACGCGCACACATACACACCTCTGCAAGCTGCCGAATAGGATTACAGAGAAATATAAGGACGACTGATAACAGCTAACACTGTATTAAATGAGCTGCTCTGTTTTATAATCTGAACCTTGACAACCTTCTAACGATCTTTGTCTCTTGCAGTTTCGTCACAAGAGCGACAACCAAGTGAACAACCGCCAGTCTCAGGTCCTCATCTGTGGCTCGTGAGTGAGAGCACCGCTGAGTGCTGCAGCTTCTTTAACTCTTCTGATGATAAAATCAATGGCTCGTGTTTCATCAGTATCTCCGTGTTTTGTGTGCAAGGTCACGTTTACAACCTTGATCTCACCGCCGTTCTCCATCTCTGCTCCTCTCTGCTCTTTTTGCTGTCTCAGTCTTCAGAGTGAAAAGTGGATGAATGTTCGAGTAGGTGATATTATTAAACTGGAAAATAACCAGTTTGTGGCAGTAAGTGTGACACTGCATCAACACACACACACACACACACACACACACACACACACACACACACACACACACACACACACACACACAGCTGTTTAGTTCCTGTTAGGTTGTCCCTGTATGCATGTGGGTGTTGATTCTCTTTATTTAGCAGCTGAGTCCCAAATCCCAAATCCTGCAAATCTGCATGTAATCACTGTAGTTCTTTGTCGTCATGCTAAGTGGATGCCACCAGTGCCTCATTAAAAGAAACCCCTGCTACTGCATAATTACTAATATGTTTACAGATACACACCATAACTCATTTGTGCTTTGTGAACAGAGGCAGATGTCATCACTGTATCATCACTGCCTTGTTAGCTGCTGTAAATCCAGTTAGTGTGACGTCGGGGCCGTGCGCTGCCCGCTAACCTCAGCATCTGTATCTATTTATAGGCTGACCTCCTCCTGTTGTCCAGCAGCGAACCTCACGGGCTCTGTTACATCGAGACAGCCGAGCTGGACGGGTCAGAATTCGCACTGCACCTTACCCGCGACTTACAGTACAGCGCCCAAGCAAACATCTGCATCTAAACACTTGACTGCTGTATTGTCTTGCAGAGAGACGAATATGAAGGTGCGGCAGTCTGTCTCAGTGACCTCTGAACTGGGAGACCCTAACAACTTGGCCACGTTTGATGGTGAGATTTGAGCACACACTCGTCTTGTTTTTCACTCTTTCTTGTTTCTCTTCTTTAGTCAATAACCTGAGCGAGAGAGAGAGAGAAAGAGAGAAAGAGAGAGAGGGAGAGAGAGAGAGAGAGTCTTTTCCGGTCTGCACAAAAGTCTTAAATTCAATCGAATATCCACAGACACACAAACATTTTCCATCGTCCTCTGTCAGCATTTAGCCAGCAACCACACGCCCACAGGCTCGCACAATGCAACAGCCTGGTGTCAGCACAGTGTACCCACCCACCCACACACACACACACACACACACACACACACACTCCTCACCTGAGCAGCAAAATGCATTTCAGCAGCAAATCAACCTACAGTTTGACTCATATAGAGTTACAGAAGTGTGTGTGTGTGCTGTTTGTGTGCATTTGTGTGTGCATGTCTGTATGTTTGTGTGTATGAGACAGAGAGAGAGGATGTGATGTCTTGCAGATCATTCATTCAGCATATCACACTCTTTTCTGGACATTCAGTAAATATATAATAATTTGCATGTTTGTGCATGCGTGTGTATCATTTTGCAATGGCCGCATTCCTTTTTGTGTGAAGGCGAGGTCGTGTGTGAGCCCCCTAACAACAAGCTGGATCGTTTCTGTGGGACTCTGTACTGGAGCGACAAGAAATACACCTTAAGCAACCAGAACATGCTGCTGCGGGGCTGCGTCCTCCGTAACACCGAAGCCTGCTACGGCCTGGTCATCTTCGCAGGTCGGTGTGTGTGTGTGTGTGTGTGTGTGAAAATATGTGCGTGTCTGTGTGTGTGTGTGTGCTGAATTATTTTAATATAAATTTACAAATTACAAATGTCTGTTTGTGTTCCAGGCCCTGACAGCAAACTAATGCAGAACAGCGGTCGCACCAAGTTTAAACGCACAAGCATCGATCGTCTGATGAACACGCTGGTCCTCTGGGTAGGACACCATCATCCTCTCACTTTCATGCCTCACAAGTATTTCAGGCCGGGATCTGTGTGTGTGTGTGTGTGTGTGTGTGTGTGTGTGTGTGTGTGTGTGTGTGTGTGTGTTGCTTGAATCAGGTTTCACTGAGATCTTCTGTAAAAATATATTACATCCAAATTTATCATCAGGCCTCACTGACAGGCGTCCACCCCTTTTTAGTAAATTTAAAACTTTTAATATCGCTTGCATGTATTCTTGTCCTTATAGTGTGTGTGTCTCCGTCTTTGTGTCAGATCTTTGGCTTCCTGGTGTGTATGGGTGTGATCCTGGCTGTGGGTAACGCAGTGTGGGAGAGAGAGGTGGGCTCCCTGTTTCAGAGCTACCTGCCCTGGGACCCTCCTGTAGACAACTTCCTGTTCTCAGCCTTCCTCTCCTTCTGGTCTTACGTCATCATCCTCAACACAGTGGTGCCCATCTCGCTCTACGTCAGGTAGGGAGAAACCAAGGCAAATATGTGTGTGTGTGTGTGTGTGTGTGGGTGGGTGGGTGGGTGTGTGATGTGTCTATAGATAGCTGTGTTAAGAGTTATTATCATATGTAAACAAAGGCCACTTAGACACACAACTGAGTGCTTAAGTTGAGAGGAGTGTGAGGCAGAAGTGTGGTCATTGTGATTAGCTGTGACATTTAGTGATTTAGACTGAGAGTTAAACTGCTGACAGGAAGTATCTTTATGTGTCCTGACACACAATATCAACTGCCAGCCAATCAGAATGTGAGTATTTTATAATGACAAATGTGAAACCATATTTATTGATTGCAAATCATAATATTACAGAGACCTCATTTATTGTCTATAAAGCACAAAAAGACTTGAATGAAGAGTGAAGGAATTTTCTATCAACACTCAGCAGCATTGAGGCAAAACTTAATCTGACCTCAAATGACTTTAAGACCAAAGAATCTAAATGTTTGTGATGAACTGTGATGTTAATTGTTTGAAATATTGGATTGACTCCTGAGCTCATGATCTGGTTTTGGTTTGGACTCTTGGGGCGAATGTTCAAACAAAGAGGAAGCGTTTCATAGCCTATATTTGGAAATGTTCTTAAAGTCAAAATGGACGTAGTTTCTGTTCCTTCTGATCATTTCCTCATTTCACACACACACACACACACACACACACACACACACACACACACACACACACACACACACACATACACACACACATCCCTTCAGCTGGAGCTCTTGTAGAAATTAATTACCTGCTGATTCGTATTCAGCAAGTGACTAATGGCTTAGTTACTCTCACACAAGCTGATCAAAGTGCTAACAGAGGAGCTCACAGTCGTCTCTCAGCTCTGTGTGTTCTGTGTGTACTTATCATACGACTGTGTGTATGTGTGTGTGTGTGTGTGTGTGTGTGTGTGTGTGTGTGTGTGTGTGTGTGTGTGTCAGTGTGGAGGTGATTAGACTGGGGCACAGCTACTTCATCAACTGGGACCAACAGATGTTCTGCTCACAGTGTAACACAGCAGCTGAGGCCAGAACCACCACGCTGAACGAGGAGCTCGGCCAGGTGGGCTCACACACACAAGAGCACCTGTGTGTGTGTGTGTGTGTGTGTGTGTGTGTGTGTGTTTACCTGCATGTGTTTCTCGTAGATTTCATCCCTCCCTTTGCTTTTTCTTTCATGCTGCACATATTTTACATTGTAATTGCTTCCTTTAGGTGGAATACATCTTCAGTGACAAGACTGGAACCCTGACTCAGAACATCATGAGCTTTAACAAGTGTTCCATCAACGGGCAGATGTACGGTACGTGTATACACACACACATGCACAAATACACACATAAACAAAAATGAACAGAGCATGTTTCAGCGTCTATGTGTGATTGGCAGGTGAGGGAACAGACCCACTGGGACCTCCACCAAAG